>NC_084994.1:50556371-50604515 GCF_963854185.1 Sardina pilchardus
GTCATAATGATCCTGCTCTTCAATTTTGTTCAGGTTTGAACCTGACAACCAAAGACACCTGCGATTACAATGGCTCATTTTGGCTTTTTCATTTTTGACAAGGCGGCACTATACATTAAATGAGTGCTTATGGGATGGGTTGCCATAGCCCCTGAATGCCAACATACAAAAATATTTGGTCATCCTAGGCCCTACAGTTCTCAAGTTATTCACAGAAAACTGTGTCTGGCGATACAGGCCAGTTCACTAAATGTTCATATAAATGAATTACTGTAATTGTGTGGCCCCCCAAGAATGGAGTTCTACAAGACTTGGCATGCATTCCGAGGGTACACACACTTTCACACACATGCAAGTACACACACACTCACACACACACACAAAGACACGCATACACACACGCAAACGCACCTGCAAGCACACACACAAACACTCACACACATTCACACCAAGTGAGCATACACACACACAGAAACATAAAACACACACACAAATCCAGGCCAGCAAACATAGACATACAGGCAGTAGAGCTTCATTTTGTAAACAGGCTTGAAAGTATAAGTACCAACCCAAGTAGGCCTACTGTACACACAACTTATATTTGATTATGTCATTGGGGCACAAATGGCACCATTTTCTAAGATTGACTCATTTACAGTAGACAGTATTTCCTTGTAAAGAAAGATGTGATTTGATAGACTGCACCAACAAGATCAACGTTACAGTAACGCAAACACTACGCCTGTTACAATGCTAGGGTTGGACACATCTCTCATGAGAGGCCTGAAACTCTTTTATTAAGTGAGTCTAGAAGCCAGGCTACATTTGTACCTACCTTTTTACTTTTACGCCTATTACTCCTTTTAAACTTGTCCAGAGTGTCAATGTGGCCTCAGTGTATAAAGGATAACATTTGAATTAGTTCAATTTGAACAATGAAATTAAAAGAGGCACTATTTCACCATCTCTCCCTGTATGCTGATGACATGCTTCTGTATATTTCTAAGCCACAGACATCAATTCCATCTCTCTTGTCATTAATAGAATGGTTTGGATCTATTTCTGGATTTACTGTAAATTTGGATAAAAGTGAAATTATGCCCATCACAGATACCTATGACAAAGAGTTCATTGAAGGTATACCCTTCAAAAAAGCATACAACAGCTTCACTTATCTTGGTATGATTGTTACAAAAAATCCAAACAACCTGTTAAAGACAAACTGGCAAAAGCGGATTGACAAACTTAAACAAAATATTGACTTCTGGAAGTCCCTCCCTATCTCTTTGGTGGGAAGGGTCAATGCTGTCAAGATGGTTGTGTTGCCCCAATTTCTTTTTCTCTTTCAAGGAGTCCCATTTTACATACCACAATCATACTTTAAGCAACTAGATTCAATAATCACGCCCTTTCTATGGAGCTATAAAACAGTGCGTATAGCAAAAAAACATCTGTGTAAGCCAAAGATGGAGGGAGGCTTTGGTCTACCTCTTTTTAAACTTTATCATTGGGCCACTCAATTGTCCACCATTGCTTGGTGGAAGAATGGCCCTACAGCCGACTCAGATGATTGTCCAGCCTGGTTAACATTGGAACGGTCCTTATGCAGGAGCACATCACTTCCAGCCCTTTTAAATAGTCCCACCAAAGTAAACAAAACAGCTTACAGAGGCAGTACTATCATAGGTAACACCCTGAAAATATGGGGTCATATCAAGCGATACATTAAAGCTCCTCATGCTTATTTGGATAGCCCAATATGCAATAATCATGCCTTTACTCCTGGCATGAGTGACTCTGTTTTTTTATTGTGGCAACAGAGGGGGATCAGTGACTTAGATTCACTGTACATAAATGGTACTTTTGCTTCTTTTGCTCAGCTTCAGAGCTTGTATGGCATCCCAGGGTCCAATCTATTCAGATACTTTCAAATACGTGAATTCGCCAAAAAGCATACACCTAATTACCCAAACAAACCTTGCCATGACACTCTCAATTCCATCAATTCATTTGATCCTGTCAGTCAAGGGGCGGTCTCATATTTCTATCAGATTTTGCTAAAGCTTACGCCTAAGGATTCCTCTTCACATAGACAGGCATGGGCCAGTGAGTTAAATGAGGAAATAGGAGAGGGGTTTTGGGAACAATGTCTGGAAAATATTAATGGTTGTTCAGTGAATGTCCATCATAACTTGATACAGTTTAAGACACTACACCGTCTGTACTATTGTAAGACCAAGGTGCATAAGTTTGACCCATCTACATCCCCACTTTGTAACAGATGTAAAGTTTCAGAGGGAACACTTGCTCATACTTTTTGGTCTTGTACAAAGTTGTCTTCTTATTGGTCTGACATTTTCCAATGTTTTTCTGGTGCTTTTAAGAAGAACTTTCACCCTGACCCGCTTGTTGCAGTCTTGGGAGCGACAGGGGCTTTACTTTTGGCTAATACGTATCAAGCTCAAGCTGTTTCTTTGGGTATGGTTGTGGCGAAAAAAATTATTCTGCATATGTGGAAAAGTGACTCTGCTCCTAGCTATGAAATGTGGTTAAGGGAAATGGGGAATATTCTAAGCCTTGAAAGGATCAGATATCACAACATTGATAAGTTGAAATACTATGACAAGATCTGGAACCCTCTGCTACTGTACATTAAGGGCGATGTCTGACGAACTCCTATTGCTGTATATTTTTGTAAACCTTGACCATTGTTTTCTTTTCAATTTATTTTTCCATTTGTGTACTTTGTACTGATTACATTCATGACCGTGATGACTGTTTTGTCAATATGTGCTATGTTCTGTCTAAAACTAAAATAATAAAAACATTTATAAAAAAAAAAAAAAAAGAGGCACTATTTTTAAGATAATGAATTTTATTCCAAAATATTCTGTGTATAATGGAATGTATTATTAAGCCTAAATTGGCCTACTGAAAAGATAGGGGATTCAGTGGATTCAGGTGCTGAGGTCGTGATGTTTCTGAGGTCGGGATGCCACTCAGGTGAAGGATGGCAGCAGTGAGCAAAGGAGGCGGCCAGCAAAATGGACAGACCATAGCTGTAGTGGGTCATTCCCCAGAGTCGGTGCAGGCTAGGGCTGAGCTCTATTGTCCTCACGGGGTCCTGCTGGTCTTCCATGAAGGGCTCTTCTAGAACCAAGTCTTGGTGGCTTCACATCAGGGGATCAGGCTCCTCAGGACACCTCAGGTGATGACTTGGGAGTTCAGCTTTGGAGTCTTCATTGGATGACCAGGAGCTCCAGAGCTTTAACTAGTTCATCTAGTCCCCAGTCTGCCTCTACACGAGGGGTGCAGGGCTGGGTCCCGCTAGCCTCCCACTCCATCGGCTCCTCCTCATCAATCTCCAATCCTGTGGACACAGAATTTAGGTCCAACAGAGACTGAGCCATGCTGGCCGCCAACTCCATCGGCTCCTCCTCGTCAAGTTGCAATCCTGCACACGCAGAATTTAAGTCAAATAGAGGCAAAGCCATGCTGGCCTCCCATCCGACTGGTTCCATTGGTCCTTAGGTTTAAAAATGGCAAAATCGGTACAATACAAAATTGCTGTGCAGTAGTCTTCAAACAGAAGTAGAGTTTAGAGTGGTAGAATCTACAGTTTTTTGACAAAAGGTGGCCATCATAGATATATGGTGGCCATGGTGAAGATGTCATAATCACTAGGTGATGATGTCATAAAGACATCCATTTCTTTCAAATTCTCTGACCTAACAATAACCGAAGATCCGTAACAAAGATCCGCTTTAACCCTCTCTGTCCGTAATACCTTTTTTTTCGAACTGTCTCTGCAATAACAAAGATTATGAATGGTGGAGTAAGGTAGTAGTAGTAGTAGTAGTAGTAGTAGTGGTAGTAGTAGTAGTAATAATAATAATAATAATAACAATACATTTTATTTTAATGGGCATTGAATAAACAAAGTTGTGTTGTCCTCTTGCTTTGTGCACTGGTGGTCGTGTTGGAACAGGAAGTGGCCATCCTGAGCTGGGCTTGACCCCTTAGTTCCAGTGAAAGGAACTCTGAATGCTTCAGCATCAACCAAGACATTTCGGACAATTCCACACTCCCAACTTTGTGGGAACAGTTTGGGGATGGCCTCTTCCTCTTCCAACATGACTGTGCACCAGTGCACAAAGCAAGGTCCATAGTATATAAGTGTATATACTTTTTTGATCCCGTGAGGGAAAATCGGTCTCTGCATTTAACCCAATTTAACCGAATTAGTGAACACACACAGCACACAGTGAACACACAGTGAGGTGAATCACACACTAACCCAGAGCAGTGAGCTGCCTGCCCAACCAGCGGCGCTTGGGGAGCAGTGAGGGGTTAGGTGCCTTGCTCAAGGGCACTTCAGCCGTGGACTGGTCGGGGATCGAACCGGCAACCCTCCGGTTACAAGCTCGAAGCCCCAACCAGTCGACAAAGATGACAGAGTTTGGTGTGGATGAACATGACTGGCCTTCAGAGTCCTGACCCCAACCCAATAGAACACCTTTGGGATGAACTTGAGCGGAGACTGAGAGCCATGACATCAGTGTGTGACCTCACAAATACCCTTCTGAAAGAATAAACACACTCCTAAACCTTGTGGAGAGCCTTCCCAGAGGAGTTGAAGCTGTTATAGCTGCAAAGGGTGGACTGACGTCATATAAAACCCTATGGATTAAGAATGGGATGTGATTGAAGTTAATATATGAGTCAATGCAGGTGAGAAACTTTAATTGGCACACAACAATGTTGGTGCTATTTTGGGTGGTTAGTGGTTAGAGGGGGGGGGGGGGGGTTAGTAGGATGGGATAAGATAAAATAAAATAAATAAAATAAATAGAGTTGCAAATCTTCAGGAGTCTGATGGCTGAAGGATAGAAGCTGTTGTTGAAGTGCACCGTTCCAGTCTTCAGAGATCTGTAGCGTCTACCAGAGGGCAGGAGTTGGGATAGATCATGGCTCGGATATGAGGTGTCCCCGATGATCTTGGTTGCTCAGTTCAAGCTGCGTTCAGCAAACAGAGAGTGGACTGATGGAAGGTCAGTCACAACCAGTGATGTTGGAGGCTTTGGTGACAACTCTCTCTAATTTCCTCTTGTGACTGTCAGAGCTTCCATACCAGACGGTAATTGAAGATGAGATGAGGCTTTCAGTGATGGCTTTGTAGAAGAGCACCAAAAGGGTTTTGTTGACATGGAACTTTTTCAGCTGTCTTAGGAAATAAAGTCTCTGATTTGCCTTTTTGATAAGGTGGGTGGTGTTAATGTCTGATATGTGAGCCAAGAAATGTAAAGGAGTCAGTCAAGGTTATCGGCTGTTCACAAATAATAGACGGGGCTTTGGTGTTAGGCCACCTTCTCATGTCCACAATCATTTCTTTAGTCTTTGAGGTGTTGGATGGATGAATTACTCCAGGTTCAGCAATGCCTGGCCTGAGGAGTGGATTTAGATCTACCATCAGAAGAACTGGCCAAGTCTGGGGTCACTCGTCAGGCTCTTATTTACAGCTCATCTTTTTTTTTTTTTTTCGCTGTTGCATATTTTATTTCTGTAGAGAAAAAAAAATCCAAAATCATTATGGCGTTTTTTTTGTATTGTTTAGCAATTGCTGCTTCTGTGTAATTCTGTTGTTCCTTTCCTTTGCATGTCAAGGTCTAGAGTGAAAAAAAAACACTGCCACATTTAACTCTTAAATTAAACGTTTTATTCATTGTGTACACTAAAAGTAAATGTACACACTTATATTCTGAAAAGAAACCCTGGCATGTACCTACGTCTGTACATGCTCTTCAAGTGACTCGTTTCCCATAGGAACTCCCCCATACATTGTACAGGCCATTCATCTGCAGCCACAGAGAACCATGACGGTATACAGAATTTGGCTCATTATATCAACACTCACATCAAACAAAATGAAATTCTTGCAAGAAAACTAAACACATAAGCACCATTTGAATTTCATATCACCACTTTATGTAAAATATTGCAGTCTTTGTGTTTCTATTTCTATTGTAATTTTCACAGACTGCTCCCATAATTTCTGCAGTAATCAACTGACATTTGTTGCAACAAAAGTTTTTGCAGAAATAAAGAAAAATAGAATTACAATTATCAATGTGATGTAAGTGAATATACTCTAAACAAATCAAAAACATTGGAACAAAACAAAAGTAAAAAAAAATTCTATTGAGCAAAAACATGTTTTCTTGTATGTGTGTGTGTGTGTGTGTGTGTGTGTAGGAACAAAACAAAAGTAAAAAAAAAATACTGGAGAAATTTCTATTGAGCAAAAAACATGTTTTCTTGTATGTGTGTGTGTGTGTGTGTATGTGTGTGTGTGTGGCAGAGGTGGGGTGGGGGCTTTATGGATTCTGCCCTCTGATCTGGCCACACATTCTCCTCAACATTGTAGGTGATGTCCTCTCTGGCTATAGGCAATGGGAAAAATATCACCTTGTGTGCCATACGCACCCTTGAACTGACCCCACTGATGGCCACTTCCTGTTCCAACATGAATGTGCATCAGAGCACAAAGCAAGGTCCATAGAGACATGGATGACAGAGTTTGGTGTGGATGAACTTGACTGGCCTGCACAGTCCTGACCTCAACCCAATAGAACACATTTGGGATGAATTTGAGCAGACTGAGAGCCAGTCTCTTGGCCCAACATCAGTGTGTGACCTTACAAATACGCTTCTGAAAGAATGGTCAAAAATGCCCATAAACACACTCCTAAACCTTGTGGAAAGCAATGTGTTATAGCTGCAAAAGGTGGACCAATCTCATATCAAACCCTACAGAATAGGATGTGACTGAAATTCATATGGGAGTCAAGGCAGGATCCAATACTGTCAATAGTGTACATGACCGCTTACTTTGCCATGTACCATTGAACTAACTAGGCTACTACGGCAAGATTAGTAAACAAACGTTACATTGCATTGGGAGTCACCACTAGAGGTCTCTCTTTCCTTAGACAGAACATCACAAGTCCACAGATATCAGAGGCATGTCTTCTGTGAAAGAGAAATTGCAATGAACCTCATTACAGCTACAATATGATCCTATGACCTAGTAGGTTTGGAGATTTTCCTCAAGTAATTGTGAGCGGTGTTGTGGCACACTGACTATTACCCTCAAGTAAGTCTGAATCTGAAAGAGAAGAACTTCATGCTTTATCCATTGAGTTACATTTTGTTACTTAGCTGGTACAACTGTTGCCAGCTGGTAACTGTACAAGTCTGTAAACCTCCCTCTGTTTCACTTTAAGAAACAACTGAAGTCAAGTGTTTGGACTGGAATTGCATGTAACATTCATACTATTTCTTCACAATTAGAGTTTGACATGCATGGTGGTGTCTCGTAAGGACCTGTTCATGTTGCACAGCACTTGTGATGTAGCCTAGAAATCTAGACGCCACTAGCGGCAGCAAATGTAATTTGGCTGGCGGGGCAGTCTAGGCATGATCCATTGAGCCAGGGAGCTGAGAACCCCCAGCACCAGCGCCCCAATCACAGCGTGTATAGAGTCGGTGGGTGGGCTTAACATAATGGTGACTGACATGCGACCAGAAGTTGCGACGGTAACGCATCCTGTTATTTGAAAACAAGAAGATGATTCGTTTAGCGTTATCCTATTGCGTGGAGAGGGAAGGTTACGCATCCTGCTACTTGAAAACAAGAAGATGATTCGTTTAGCGTTATCCTATTGCGGGGAGGGAATTTGAAAGACAACTGTTTATCCCACCCCTCCGATTGAGCCCTGTCTACGGTGAGTGTCCAGACCCTACATCTTGATGTGGGTCTGGCTCGTCAGGCTACTTGTGATGACATTTTGAGTCTGTTAAGAGGCACAAACAAATCTGCCTCCATAGCATTGCTTTACAGCAGCCTGGCTGGGCTAGCCTCGAGCAGGATTAGATTAGATTAGATTAGATTCAACTTTATTGTCATTTAGCAGAGTACAGGTACAGAGCCAATGAAATGCAGTTCCTTCACACACAGAAGTGCAGAGAAGGATTAAATACCAAACTCGATAACTCAAGCTATATTGTTTCACTTTTCACATGTTAAGTTTCGGGGCCATGAGTCTTTCGAGGTTCAAGGTGTCTATTATCCCCAAGGGGCAACTTGTTAGCAGAGAAAACACATTCTTAAATACTGTAGACATAAATACAACATGAAGGTTCACCGAACAGTGGACATAAATACATCATAAAAACAACAACAACAACATCATCAACAACCCATCCACCCCATATTTTTTTCTAGAGTCGTCACTGTTGAAGATGTTGAAGAATTACTGATGGACAGAGAGAATTAGATGTGTCCTCAATTTTCCGTGGATGAGAATGTTTTGTTTCGCGTGAAATGTTGTGTTGGGGAAGCAGGGCTTTCACACGCGTTTGTAGTGGTACACCACCATGTGGCATTCTGGGCAAGTGTGCTCCACATCCATACAGGAGTCCACACAGCATGCAACCAAACCAAACAGGCAGAAGGTCACAACATTACAGATGTGTCTGGTTTCTGTCACGATGTGGGACTGACAGTAAGGACACTGCGCCTGTCCAGGGACATCAGTCAATGGTGCTACCACCACTGTTACTGCTCGTACAAAACACAAATACAGTACATATTAACAGAATAAGTACAAAAGAGTTGTACAAGTACAAACTAGTTGCATTAAAGTTGAACTCTCCTGGACCATTTCACACTCGTCACACATGGATGGAGTGATGGATGGAGGCACAGTGCCTGCTGGTCAGTTGTATTGAAATACTGGACCCCATCTGAGTCAAACAGCTCCATTCAGCACAAACCTTTTAAAGATTTATTTCTGCAAAACAATGAGACCAATGCAAATTGTTTGGGTCGAATGGGCAGTGGGTTTGGTGTGAACCTGGCCCAATGAACAGTGAAACATTCAACAGTGCCTCCGCTCACTCTTGTAAAGAAAACATCTGGAAAATGAGATGGGTGCGATATGATATGTTCCAATATGATATGTACAATTATGATAACAATGTATTATCATTCATTCGGTTTTAGAATGTAAAATGAACATTCCCAAAATACAGTTAGTAATGCATCAATAGTGCACAGCAAGCATTCTTGCTTTGATATCTGCCTATAGGAGCAAGAATACCAAACAACTCAAAGTATTCAAATGAGTAAATGTACGCAGGCCCTGAGGGTCGAAGATACCGTTAATCGCACTGTGTCACTTTTTCGCAGGTGTAATCGTAGCCAGGTAACTGTGCCATAAGGAAGTAACACTTTACTCAGTGCCACTCTAATTTGATGGTAAATAGAATTACAATGTGAATCATTCAAGACCTTTTTTCCAGAGAGAGGTACTTTGCCCCATGATAATATGAGATATAAGAGTAACTTATAAAAGGTGTGGTAAAGATCAAATGTATTGGATAAGGCTAATATCATACAGATATGGGCAAATCAATAGTTAAAGGTGAATATAGTTTATTGTAGCAGGAACTGAGCAGGAAGTTGCATGTTTGTGACAAATGAAAACCCGCCAGAGAGCTCACCACCTCTACCATCAGGATTCCATGCAGGGTTTTGTTTTTGTTTGGGGGACACGCTGCCCCCACGTTGTGTGAGTGATCAGTGTTCAGAGTTTGGGCTGCCTACTTTTACTCATGGAATGGGCAGCTAGTGGCCGTGAAGAGATGATCGCTGAATGTGACAAAATAAACTGAAAACACGTAAAATCCTGACTGTACTTTTACAATTGCATGGTTGTTAGGAACTGGTTGGACAGGATGACTCTCTTTAGACTCACCCACTTGTGGTTGCTGGTTCACTCCATATTGAGCTGGTGGAGGTTGGGCTGGACCTACAGTATAGCAGAGAGGTAATGAAATCCTAAGCTCAGGGGACATAGTCCCACCTTCCAACAAATGATGTAAAATGCATAGGAAACCTATATTGGCTACCCCACAACATAAATAGGCCTCATGGAGACATACTGGCCATAATTGTTTGAGACCTTGAGAAGCAGCTCACCTGGCTGGGCAGGATATGGGGGATATACATAAGCAGGATTTATGGGTGGTCCCGGATACGGAGGAGGAACTGGACCCCTTTCCATAATCTGACAGCTACGACTGAATTGATAAGGGTGTGAGGTTGGCTGTTACTCAAAAACTGTAATGGATTCATATACACTCACTTTCACACATTGAACACATTAAGGAAAAGGCACTTACTGTGACTTTCTGTACTTGGTCCAGGAGTAGTGTATTTAAGGACTTTAGTTGTCTACAGTATCTCTCTGAGTGCATCCTGTAACCACATGGCATATTCTGACATGAGCCGTGCGTTCTATGTAGGTTCTCATAGAAAAATAATGTTGGATGGCAGGACTAGGTCCTTCCTATTGACACCAAACACAGTAACAACACTAACAAATATATCAAAAGTGGCTTTCAGACAACATGGAAATAATAAAGGCAGTTGTGAAAGACTTCATTCAACACTAGAACTGCTGTGATGTTCTTTTTGACCTTTGATTTGAAAGTTCCATGTACAATTACTTTGTTTTAAAAGATACAGTCCTACTGCTGTTTGACTTCCTAAATACAGTACTGTATGTCTACTGTATATGGCAGGTGGTATAGTAGCCTAGTTAAGGGCTTTTAAGCCTGGAGGTAATAGCTGACTTCTGTACGCCACCCAGGGACTTTCACCCAAAGAGCTGGTTCCTTTGCACTATTCCTCCGGTTCATACTGTACATGGACACGCCAGAGACATGGCTCAATACAAAAATAAAGTTTATTAATTCATCACATTATCAATCACACACACCTCGTAAAAAGTTAACCTTCACAAAGAGGGCAGATTAGATTCCACACAGCAAAAGTTAGATAAAATTCACACAGGGATTAGATGAACTGTACAAAATGCACAAAATGTAAACACATGCACTCACTAAGGGCTATATTAACAGTATAAAAGTAGTTAGATAAGTACATACAAGATGAAATTGCACACCCACGACACACACCGACACACACACACACACAGAGAAAGGGACAGGGCTGAGGCTAACTGGCGGGAGGTCAGCAGATCACTTAAATAATCAGAGAATGCACCACAATCACACATGCTTCAGTCATGCCAACCCACAAGAAGGGCAATGATCACACTCAGTGAGAGTCAAGCAGCCACCCCACTCAAAGCTGGAAACCCGCCACCACAAGGCTGCTCCCACTGCCAGCTCTCAGCGCCTAAGCAGAGGGAAAGAGACAGGAATTACAAACAGGGCAGACTCACATACACAGCCATCCCATGCGAGTGCACGGGCGGGGGTTGGACCTTAGGGGGTTAATTGTTAATTGGGAGCACCTGTAACCAGGTGCTACTATATTAGGGGCTGTCCTAATTAGGCACTTTTCTTCTTTCATGCAGGTACCTATTTTGATTATCTCTTGCACTTGCACTCTCCTTTAGTTTATATCTCTCTTTTCTTTGTCTACTCATAAAGTCTCTTACATAATCTACTGATACCTTCATTGCATCCACACACGCACGTCACTCCCATTAATTTTCCCCTAGACACTTTCTATTGGTAACGTTGTTTAGTTTAATTCAATACATTCTTATTTACTTTATGTTGCGGTCTGTAACGAGCTGGCCGTAACACCCCCCAGTGATGGCAAAATTAACTAGAAATGTGCATCTCCATGGAGGAGCTACAAGAGTGGGCTTGCTCACCAGGGGGCAGTGATATAAACCCCTGAACAGTTCCCCATTCATTTCAATGGAGAAACGCCTCTGGTGGAGCATGGCGGAACTACAAGGGTCTAAAAACGGGAATACCGGAAAACGACAACCGGCAGCCATCCGATTTTAACAAGCCGCCTACACCGGATCGGGCCTGAGTTTTTAGTGTTTGAACCGCGTCGATAGCTCAAACGCTCTAGGAGAAGAGGCGTCTTAAAAAAAAACGGGCACAGAAGAACAATAGATGGGCTTGCCTTGCAGCAAGCCCACTAATAACTAGAAAACCACTCAGAGAGCGCAGACCTCCGCCTACATTGTTCTTCCTAGGTTGTCTTGTCGTACATTCGAACCTAAACTATTCAGATCGCCACCACGTGGCCATACCATGCCATTACACCACTAAGCTACTGTAAATACATAAATGCCCCCGGAATCCCGACGGAATTACGGATCACTCCCTGAAAATCTCATCGAAATCCATCCATTACTTTTTGAGTTATCTTGTTAACAAACAGACAAACAGACAGACAGACAAACGCCGGTCCACGATGAAAACATATACCTCCTTGGCGGAGGTAAATGAACAAAATGGAGTACCACTGAAAAACAAAAAGGCCAACACCTTGGCGATCACCTACAGGAAAAGGCCTCAAGTCAAGTGTGTATAAAACAAAAATAGCCTACACACTTACAGACAAAAGGATGACACTTATAAGCAATTAAAGCAAAATAAGAAGAACAAACAAAGTGGTGTCAGTTAGTCAAGCACATGTCAAACTCACAGCCATTCACAAAAAGGCACCCAGCTAACACAAAACTAAACTGCCACGTTGCCAGTTGGTCACGGCGACTTAACTTTCTGGCAACCTTCCTGCAATGTGGCAGCAACGTTGTCTCTATGAAGTTGAAGTCGGACGATAGCGACATTCTTGACGTAGGCCTAGCCGCTAAGTAACACAGCATCACAGCATGAGTAGCCTAGGCTACTTGAACAGTCCAACCGGTGGGGTATCACGTTAGCAAGCAAGTTAGACATACAGTAGCCTATCTACTATCTATACCGAGGCTACACAAAGCATTAACTTGGGTATTAAGTCGAGTGATTCTACTATAGCAGTTATGTGATAAATTTGTCAAACTTGGCTTTCAGCTCAAATCTGTGCACGTTCTCGGTGTTGGGGTGATGTTGGCCAATCGCGAAACGTAGAGATGCACAAGACCGTCTATATTAAACCCTATTATTAACTTATTAACATCAAAAAATCGATGGATTTTATTGTGGTGGGACGAAGTATGAAAAGAAAAACAATTTATTTCAATCATAATAATGCATGACACAGCATGACACAACATACTTTACTTGCTATGTCATGCTAGATGGCAGCATGACACAGCAAGTAAAGTGTGCTGTGTAATGCTGCCATCTAGTGGTTATGGAATATTTATCACCCATTATTATGATTGGAGACAATCGGTGAGGTGTGATCCATGCGTTTGGGTGATCCATGTAATAAATTGTGTTTTTCTTTTCATACTTCGT
This sequence comes from Sardina pilchardus, assembly GCF_963854185.1. Lineage (NCBI taxonomy): Eukaryota > Metazoa > Chordata > Actinopteri > Clupeiformes > Clupeidae > Sardina > Sardina pilchardus. The sequence continues at coordinate 50,569,674 of NC_084994.1, forward strand.
TCCTTTATGAATGGTGGTGTATTATTAAGGTAGCCTACCCTTTTGAATGTAATTACTCTGACATTTAAGAAATAACGTCTGCCGTTATCGGACGAAAATGTAGTTTATTATCAAAGTGAAATTGTTGCTGGCATAATTCAGCGGCGTTAGTTTGAGCACATAACAACGTTTTGTTTAGGCTACATCAATCGAAGTCAATGGGAGCCGAAAAGCGGGAAAGGGCGGTGACGGATGACATGACGGAGGTCCTGGAGTAAACGCTGGAAATCCAATTCAAAGATCAGCAACTCGGTCTCCGGATCCTCTATTCCAGTCCTGCCTGCCTCTTGGAGTGACGCTTAAGGCAACTGATAGCAGGATATCAGACAGCTTGTTCTAGTATGGCAGTCTTTATGTTACACTCTATATGCCTCTCTGCGCTCAGCGCGCTGGCAGCGTTCACATCACCATCTTTTGAATTCCTCAAGAGCGCAACGTTAATGTTGATGTTGACGTTCAGATATGTCAGTCATCAAACTTAACAGGTGTTGTTTAAGGACAGTCAAAAACATGATTATCCCCAGTTAACAGGATCCCATCGAGCTCCATAACACCGGCAAAATAAAGAAATAAATAAACAATAACATTATTATAAAATGCTAGAATAGCACTGAAAGTAGCGCCTGACAGACAAGCTACAAGAACAAAATGTTCTAGCACTGTAGGCTCGCCAATAAGTTAGTGACCGCTCCCCTGGTAAATAGCGATCCCTGGGATTTAAAGTAGGCTATACCTGCTTAAAACACCTATTATGTGAAATACGAAACCCGTTGCAATGAATGTACCATACCCTTGATGCAGAGTCTTGGTTCACGGAGTCAAGCACTGACCTGCGGCGGCGGCGGCGAGAACACTGCAAAGAAGGTAGCCTAGGCTATTCTTTATAGATCAGTGGGCGAGAGTTGGGTAAACAAACAGACGTCGCGAGCTAATCAAAGTCAAGATCGCATCCTTAGAATGCTGTCTTGCGAGTCGGGTGCTAGAGAGACATGGCTACACACCTTGCTTTACCCGCCTCCCCAGACCCAGCCGTCAAGATCACATGCAATGGAACAGCCAAGCGAGTGTGGAAGTGTCAACAGTGCACGGTTCCAGCTGCTGCTTCATTTGAACCGTGGACGCGGTGGAAATAGGCTACAGTATGCTGCGTGCCGACAGCAGTCAGTTCAGAAGGAGATGTAGGCTATCCTACTGTCGGCATCTCTGTAAAAAGGGATGTGTCAAACTGAGTGAGTTCAGGGACTACACGATTTTGTGTATTTTTTTGTTAATTTTGTGCAGCAAGAAAAACAACAAAAACAAGCAAACAAACAAATAAAAGGTAGCCTACAACTTTTTGCAGGTTTTTTTGCACATTTTGTTTGGTTATTTTTTGAGATAGTTGAACTCTGTTTTTCACCCAGCCACCAATTGACACAAAATGTGTAGTCCCTTAGCACACGAGACGTGTCATTTTAACACATCCCTTTGGATTTGGTTCTAGAAGAGCCCTTCATGGAAGACCAGCAGGACCCCGTGAGGACAACAGAGCTCAGCCCTAGCCTGCACCGACTCTGGGGAATGACCCATGTTTCACTCCAGCTATGGTCTGTCCATTTTGCTGGCTGGCTCCTTTGGTTACTGGTGCCATCCTTCACCTGAGTGGCATCACGACCTCAGAAACATCACGACCTCAGCACCTGAGTCCACTAAATCCCCTCTCTTTTCAGTAGGCCAATTTAGGCTTAATAAGACATTCCATTACACACAGAATATTTTGGAATAAAATTCATTATCTTAAAAATAGTGCCTCTTTTAATTTTATTGTTCAGATTGCTCTACAGATTTGTGAGTTATCCTATGTACACTGAGCCCTCCACGTTGACACTCAAGTTTAAAAGGAGCAATAGGAGTAAAGGTAAAAAGGAGGTGTACAAATGTAGCATGGCTTCCAGACTCACTTAATATTTTCACTTCCTGAAGAGTTTCAGGCCTCTCATGAGAGATGTGTCCAACCCTAGCATTGTAACAGGCATAGTGTTTGCGTTAACGTTGATCTTGTTGGTGCAGCCTATCAATCACATCTTTCTTTTCAAGGAAATACTGTCTACTGTAAATGAGTCATTCTTAGCAAATGGTGCCATTTGTACCCCAATGACATCATCAAATATAAGTTGTGTAGGCCTACTCAATGGGTTGACATGGCCCCTAGGCCCTATAGTTCTCAAGATATTCACAGAAAACTGTGTTCAGGAACCAAGTTTCGTGCACCCCGGTCTTTCAGTGTCCCAGGAATCCTTGACAGAAAATGACTCGTGAAAAAGAAAAAAAAACACTAAACCTATATGACCGCCATGCAGCGAACGTGCAGCGAACGCGCAGCGTTCATGGAGTGCCATACAATATATTAATTTACACCAACTGGTCTGTGGATGGCCGGACACAGTTTTCTGTGAATATCTCGAGAACCGTAAGACCTAAGAGGACCACCTTTTTTTGTATGTTGGTGTTAAGGAATTGGAAATAATAATAAAGAGTAAAGGAAAGAGCCACAGAGCAGATACGACCTCTGTTTGTCTTGCAGAGGAACTGAACTCTTTCTATGCCAGGTTTGAGACACCCACCAGGTCAGAGGTACTGTTAGAGCAAGACTGCTGCCCTTTTCAGGTATCTGTGACAGATGTGTGTAAATCTTTCAGAAGAGTGAATGCACATAAAGCTCCAGGACCAGACAACATCCCAGGGTGTGTTCTTAAGGCCTGTGCTTCTGAACTGGCAGAGGTATTTACAGACATCTTCAACCTCTCACTGCTACAGTCTGTAGTCCCCACATGCTTTAAGAGGGCCACCATCATCCCAGTCCCTAGGAAATCATCAGCGAGCTGTTTAAATGACTACCGCCCTGTCGCTCTGACCTCTGTTGTGATGAAGTGCTTTAAGAGGTTAGTCAAAGACCACATCACATCCTGTCTATCTACTGCATTAGACCCACTTCAGTTTGCTTATAGGACTAACAGGTCTACAGATGATGCTGTAGCTTTGGCCTTGAATACTGCTCTCTCTCACTTGGATCAGAACAACACACATGTACGGATGCTCTTTATCGACCTCAGCTCTGCCTTCAACACCATAATACCATCTAGGCTCATCATGAAACTGCAAGACCTGAACATCAGTCCCTCCATGTGCAGCTGGATACTAAATTTCCTAACAGGCAGGCCACAGGCAGTACGGCTAGGTAACATCACCTCCTCCAGTCTAACACTCAGCACTGGTGCTCCACATGGTTGTGTGTTAAGCCCTCTGTTGTACTCACTGTACACTTATGATTGTGCAGCCACTGACAACTCCAACACCATCATTAAGTTTGCTGATGACACCACCATAATCGGCTGCATCAAGAATGGTGATGAGTGTGCCTACAGAGCAGAGGTGGCAGCAATGATATATTGGTGTCAGGATAGCAGTCTGCTGCTCAATGTAACAAAAAACAAGGAGCTGATAGTGGATTACAGGCGGCTGCAGGGAGAAGAACACGCACCCATTCACATTGGGAGTGCAGCAGTGGAGAGTGTCAAAAGCTTCAGATTCCTGGGCATTAACATCAGTGAGGATCTAAACTTTAGATCCAGTGACACTGCCGTCATGGAAATGGAACGTCACACGTGGCTAGCCTACACTGGGCCAGTGTTTCCCAAACGTTTCTGGCTCATGGCACCCCTAAATATATCTCTCTCCATCCACACCTATTTTGAACATTTTACTCTCAACCACCTTTGTGCATTATTTGCACTTACATGCCATTTCATTTAGCCCTGTAATAAGCTGGATAGGCCATAACTAGGTAAGGTAAAAAGTAATGTTTATTTATATAGCGCATTTCACGTGCACTGAGTGCAACCCAAAGCGCTTTACACACCACACTGATACAAATAGTGCCGAACTGTGTTTATTATAGCATAAGCCTATAATGAGAAAGTGAGGTTTATCTCATTTTTGTTTTATTCAAATGAACCACTCTCTTTAATTAAACTTATTTAATATAAGGTCTGAAAAAAATAGTGAACCGAATATGAACAGAAATATCAGGAATAGGCCTTCAACTGAAGTGCATAAAACGTCTGTACCTCTATCCCAATTGTATTTCGTAGAATTGATATTATGGATAATTTCTTTTTCTTAAAAAAAAAAAAAAAAAAATATGTTAATTGTCAAGCCTTGGACTATTCCGCGGCACCCCTGGGTATAGCCTATGCGTCATGGCACTCGGGTGCACTGGCACCCACTTTGATAAACCCAGCTCTCGGCTATGACAAGTATAGACTATGCCTCAAGACTATGGTTTGATAATTGTTATCAAGCGACAAAGTCACACATAGCCTACAGTGCATTCTTTAGACCTCTTAGTTATAGCCTGCCCTACACTATCGTTGTAGTCACAAGCCTAACTCCATGCACGCCAATAAAAGTCTGAGACTGGACGCACAGGTAATTGAGCAACAGATGCCACCTGCCCCTGGTGAAAACTGACCTGCGGTTGGACTAGTCAACTCAACACCAACTTGCGACTGTGCGCTGTATGCCGAAAACACCCTACCAAGCTTTCTGACATAGGCCTAGGCATAGCCTAGATCTAGGCTACTTGTTTTTTTAAGATGCTTCAAAGATGCGTCCATGGAAACAGGTATCCTTGGCGACCTAACACAAACACTGGCTAGTGTAGGTTCTAACGGCAACTGTCGTTGCAGGTTCATGTTCATCAGTCAAATTATCACCATTTTGCTCTGAAATGTCGGAACTTTTAGTGTCGAGACCGCATTACGACATCAGAGCCGTGACGCAAAATGAACACCTGCTCCAGACTGCTCAAACTGACCCAGAAACCACATTGAAAGATAAATTTTTGTCATCGGCTGGACTGGCTTCTGCAGGATACAGATCTGCGAAATATACTCCGGCAGAATGGTTTGCCAACAACAGTGCTACCTTGAACCAGGCTGTAACCCATTTGAACAATTCGGAAAAAGTTCGCCACGAATCCAAAATGCTTTACACAGAGGCAGAGGTGAAAACTTTGCGTACACAGGCAGAGGGCACAACGCACTTGGGTGACAGGTTACAAGATATTCACTTTTGGAAGGCTGAGCTTGAGCGGCACATCGAACAACTTGAGGCGGAGACGGTCTTGCTTTTGGCTGAGAAGGGCCGTTTGGAGAAGGCTTTGGACGCGACAGAGATTCCTTTTGCCATCGCTACAGATAATCTGACATGCCGGGAGAGACGACTTGGGCCCGACCTTGTTAAAGACCTTGTGGAGGAGGAGCTTATAAGAGTAAGAACGTTTATTATTATTATTTTATATTATTATTGTTTTATTGCCTATTATTACTAAGCCTACTACTGCCAGGCTACTACATTGTATTTTAGTTTAACTGTCGTAGCGGTCCCCAACCTTTTCCGGCACGTTGGCGACCCCAATCATCTAGACCATTATGATAGAGAGCGTAGGGGAGAGAGGGGTAAGATGAGCTACTCTTAGTTTTTCATTACAGCTACGTCCCTGCTGAAAAAAACAGCAAGAAACCAGCTTAGGCTGGTGGCTGGTTTAGCTGGTTTTAGCTGGTCTTTGCTGGTCTTTGCCCAAAACACAGTTATTATTGCTGGTCTTTGCTGGTGTAGCTGGTTAGGCCACCAGCTAGACATGCTGGCGTGACCATCTGAGGAAGCTGGTCGTGCTGGTGTGACCAGCCTGTCGTTTGGGATACAACTGGTTTAAGATGGTCATGCTGGTGACCAGCCTGTCAAGCTTGACAAAGATGGTCAAGCTGGTTTTCTAGAATAACCAACATAAGCTGGCGTGGCCAGTAAAAACCAGCAATGTAGACCAGCAACACCAACTAAAATGACCAGCTTAAGGTGGTACGACAATCAAAACCAGCTGAATTACCATCATAAGCTGGGTAAACCAGCTGAAGGTGTGTTTTCGTGGTCTAGCTGGTTAACCATCAAAGGGTGGTCAAATAAGCTGGTTAACAAGCTGGTCAACCAGCAAACCACCTTTAGCTGGTCAGGCTGTTTTTTTCAGCAGGGGTGTTAAAGACGTTTTATTGGCAATCTTCACATCAAAATTCTTATTCAAAGTGTCCTGCTACTATTGGAACAAAAAATAATTGATTACATGTTATGGTCCAAGTGATATGCCCTTTTTGGGGGGGGGGGGGGGGGGGGGAATTGTTAAGTGGCTCAATTGACCCCATGCACGGGTTAAGATGAGCATGCAGTAGCCTATGTGTGGGGTCAATTGAGCCAAAACAAAAATCTCAGGTAGCCTAAAATATTGAATGTTCATATACGAAATATGGCCTATAATAACTATGCCAACCAATTCAGCCTTTAAAGTAAAGCTTAAAGAGGACATAGACTGGATGCAACATTGTGCATTGATCTCTCAAAAATAAAATCCAGTGCAATTTGACAAGCCTTATTAAAACTTTAGGCTATATGTAGGTGGTGAGTTGAAATTGTCCTTTCGGCAACCACAATTGAACTACAATGGCTTTGTGCTATTTGAGCAAGTGGCTCAACTTGCCCCACCTCTTATGGCTCATCTTACCCCAGAGTCACCATTTTGAAAAAATCAACTCAGATATAATGTGTCTATTGATCTGTTCTTGTTCTCTCTAATCATCTTAATTCTGGACACGCATGGAACTCACTTGGAGAGCAAAAAACCCCACATTATTCCAAATATCTTCCTAACCACATTTTCCATGTGCGGCCCTTTTCCTAAGATGTTAGGGAAGGGTCTCCTCCACCTTAGAATGCTGTCACATGATAAAGTGTGTGTAGTGTTGTTGAAACAGGGTAGGCTATGGCTCATCTTACCTCTCTCTCCCCTATTGTTGTTATTTAGATGTCGATTTGAACAAAAGTGTCTCCTAAATGCCATAACCATAATTTGCGTGTCATGTACTGGCCATATGTAAGATACTCAGTATCTCAACCGACTCCATTTGAATTTCATGCGACCCCATATGGAGTCCCGACCCCAAGGTTGAGAAGCGATATTGTAGCGTTATTTGTAACATTAGGCCTATCAGTAGGCCTAGATAGGCTAATGTTCATTTTGCCAAAAATGTTGTTTCCAAAATCAGGAGGTGGAGTTAATCCGAAGCATTCAGGCACTGCACAAAAGAACACTTGACCAGACTGTTAATCAAATAAAGTAAGTATTGTAGGCCAGACGGTCCCCGTAGTTGGCCTATTTGCTTTGCATTCTGTGTTCCAACTTAAATTGTGCCCTTTCTGCACATCTTTCAGGTCTAATAGGGAGTCTAAGCAAACTTTGGAGATGGACTGGTCTGATAAATATCAAGCCTACAGTTTAGACAACCAGTGTGGCCGCTACAACAACATGAGCATTGAGACACAACATCAGTCAGGCTCTGCAAAGATCCAGGATCAGTGAGTCTCCTCAATATGTCCTGGTTGTATGCATATTGCTGACTCCGTCTGTCTTAATAAACAGTCCACAGTGTGAATAATGCAAATAACTGGATGGTTTGGAAACCCTGAGCTGATGATTGCACACTGCAGTATCCACCATTTTGTCCACAGGGAGGCAGTGTAGTCCTTTAAAAATGTTAGGCAACATGATAATGACAAACAAAATGTATTCCCATTCCCATTCCCATTCCCATTCCCATTCCCATTCTGCCCTGGTTTCCAGCGTGAGCAACTGTGAGCAGTGGATGCACTTCACACGCGCCAACGTGGCCGCGGCAGAGCGCGAGACGCGGGCCAGCGCCGAGCTCAGGCAGCTGATTGGCCACGTGCTGCAGGACACGTCCGAGGACCTGAGGGCCCAGTGCGCCCGAGTGGACGAGGCCTTCAACCAGCGCTGCCAGGAGCTGACCGAGGCCAAGGTGCAGCTGGAGATCCACCTGTCGCAGGTGAGAGTAGAAGGCCACACTCTATAATATTAATAATAATAATAATAATAATAATAATAATAATAATCACCTTTATTTATAGAGCGCTTTTGTAAACATAGTTACAAAGTGCTGTACATATATAAACAGAAACAAAACAAAGCAACAATTAAATGTTTAAAAACAATACAAATACATAACAAAAAACATACCGCAATAATTAAACACAACGGGCCAATTGCTCTGTCAGTTAGCATTGCGCTAGCTGTGCTACGATTTAAAACCGTGCTCCTTAAAACGGAGGTTTTGGAGTTTAACACTCAGCTGCGCACGAAGTTTAACGTGATTGCTGTGTCAGAAACGAGACAGGATCAGCTGGTTCCTAGTTAAACTGGGGTTAAACTGCCTGGAAGCCGGAAGTACGCTATTTTGAGTTTTACCCCAGCAGATGCAGTCGTAATTCAACAGTCTTAACGCATTTAAGGATTTTGACGGGATAATTTTTATGACTCTTGTGGTTAAATGCGCTCTAAGTGCCAAAACACTTTGGAAATGTAAAGTACATTTTAATAAAACGCAAATAATGTTGAAATATAGCCTATCATGAAATAGTCAAGGCTACTTTTGTGGAAATCTGAATCTGAAATCTTATCCAGTAGGCTATGCTATATAACATTAAATCAGTCAATCAATCAGTTGTCACGAACTAAATAGAACATTACACGGAGGAGCAAAAATAAGCCTTTTATCGCCACACTTCAGCCCAACTATGGACAAATTATGCTGGGCACTAAACCCACATTCCATGGCTCCGTGCGCATTCCAGCCTTTACGAATCCATGTGGGACTAGGCTACGTATTTTGTCACAATTGTCTTTAATGCCTGTGATGTGAAATGCATGTTAGTGTGTCGGATAGGGGCAGACGTTTTCAAATCATAGCCTACTTGCTCCCCGAGCCCCGCTGGTTGGTTGGTTCTCTCACGGGATGAAAAAAGTACCTATTCTATTCTATTCTATTCTATTCTATTCTATTCTGTTCTATTCTATTCTATTCAGTCACTGAATGAATGAAAGCGCCTCACACGGGTGGATTCGGTGGAAATCCCTTTCAACGACATGAAACGTAATAGTGAACCTTCAAATATAGCCTAATAATATTTCAGTGCCCATCAGTCTCTACATTTAGCAACATCACCAAACAGTCCAAAAGTAAATTAAACCCCAAACTAAACTGAAAACTACTGCTTTTAATAGCCTATGCCGCTAACAAAACGCATGTCTGGTCTCACAATAAAACGCACGTAACAAAAGTTCTTGCCTGGAAGTCTGCCTCAAATAAATGCTTTGCGCAGCCTAAGTAGCCTAAATAAAGACCATAATCGAGGGTTGATGGAACGATCTACCGTGCGTTAGGCTATTTTACGAATAGGCCTACTCGTTCTTTGTGGCTACATTTGTAGGCATTTGCCAACTTAAGCAACTGCTATATTGTAGCCTTTATTGTAGCCTACTGTGTAATAAGTCTAGCCAACAGTGTGTGTATGTGTCGGTTTATGAAGCGTAAGCTGTCACCTATCTTGCTATCCTGCAAACTATGGTTTAGTCTACCGCAAAACCATGTCCTTTCCGAGATTAGACTAACACGCATTAAATGCGCCCTCTAGTGGGTGATTTGAATTTCCTTGAAGACACAGCAATTGAGATCAAGGTAAAACGCAGCAGCAGGTTAAACCACAGGTGCATATGACACAGCAATGGAGCTAAAGTCGTCACGTGACTTCTTGCGTCACCACCGAGTTTAAAACCGTGTTAAACTCCAAACTAGCGACAGAGCAATTGGCCCTACAAGACAGAAACAAAACCAAAACAAGAAAAACAAAATTATAAACCTGCAGAGTGCAGAGTGCAGTTGAACTGATCTCTTCTCTCCCTCAGTGCTCCTCTGATACGCACAGACAAGGTTGCTTCCTTTACTGTTAGGCTGCAAAAATCTAAGCTCCAATGGAAGCCATCTTTCTTTGATATCTATGGCTTGTATAAGTAAAAGTAGGCCATCTAAACTTCAATTTCAAACCAAACTATTCAGTTTCAATTTAGTATGCGATGTGGTGCAAACCTAGTGTAACTGTAAAGCAGTACATCAGCTGACAAAAGATATTGATAATATCTCAGGACATTTGATAAAGCCCCTCTGAGCAATCCAAGCTGCCGAAACAGAAAGGTCAAACAGCTCTCAGTGATCATTGTATGTAAATGTCACAGATCCAAAGGTCGGTTTCTCCAACATTTATGAAAGCTGGACAGTCAGCCAGCTCATCCAACCTGTGGGTCGTGTTCAACCCGTTTGGACCCGTTTCAACACAAGCCTCAGACATGAGCCCCCACATCTCCTGCATGAGATGAAGCATGGCAGCTCTAGTGTGTTGTCTAAACTGTTCTTTTTAGTCATGTTGATTTGTTGTTGTTGTTGATCATCATCCTGTTTACATTGTAGTGTATGTTGTGTGTGATGTCTTAAGCTGCTGGGACCTCCAATTTTCCCTTGGGGATCAATAAAGTATCTATCTATCTATCTATCTATCTATCTATCTATAAGTAAGCACTTGTACAGCCACAGGTAATGATCTCACCTGTTTTTGATCTTTCATGTATCGCTGCCCTCACTGTGCCCTCAGCTCACTCAGCTCTTGCACTGGGCTCTTGTGTCTGGCTGTGTCCTGCCCATGGCTGAAGGTCAAGGTCATGCTGCAGCCCTGGCAGCACTCTCCCATCAGTACCAGGGTCTCTTTATCTCCTGGAGTCTGAGTTCTGAAGGAATCCCAGCTGATCTGTGATCAGGATCCTGACATGCCTTGATGGAGTGCATGGATTCCTCTCATACTTTTAATTTGATGCATTTGGCTACACTAAATCAGTTAAAAATATAAATATACTCATCCAATGAATATTTGTCAAGGAATGAGGAGTAGGCTAATAGGTATTGTAGAAGTTGATAGTTTTGTAACACAATCCACAATGTCTCTTGCATCAGTATGTAGATACAAACTCCTTGTCTGTAGGCTACACGCTAGAAAACATACAGTAAGGTGTCACTGGTAAATCATCCATAGCACAGGCTGATTTTTTGGAACATGTGCAGAAAAGCAACACCCTATGCCAAGGGCTTTTTTGACAGCTGCCCAATTACAAGCGCAGCAGACGTCCGTATCTCACAAAAAGCAGCAAAAATGGAGGCGGTAACGTTGGAGTAACATATTCTGATTAGTTTTGAGCATGGTGAGCTAGATGACCATTAAACTGAATCACAAACTGGACAGCTCCTGTTGAAAAACACTCTGCTTTTTGGAATGAAATGCTGTCAGCATTTTGTCTCTTAAAAATATGCTCTGGTCAACTTTTCTTTTCATAAAAAGAGTCGTGAAAAATAGTGAATCAAACACAAGTCGAGTGTCTTGGTGAACTTGTGTGTTAGCATGTCTATGACATGCACGTGTATGAACATGTTGTGTGTTAGCATGTGTATGACATGCACAAGTGTAAACTTGTGTGTCCTGGCGTGTGTGTGTGTGTGTGTGTGTATGTGTGTGTGTGTGTGTGTGTGTGTGTGTGTGTGTGTGTGTGTGTGTGTGTGTGATTAGATCCTGCAGCAGACGGGGACACAGGAGAGGAACATGGTGTCGCTGCAGCAGGCTCTCCATGATAAGGAGGCCCCAATGAGAGTGGCCCAGTCCAGGCTGCATCAGCGCACACACAGACCCAACATGGAGCTATGCAGAGATGCACCGCAGCTCAGGTACACACACACAACAACACACATGCACACATGCACGCACGCACACACACACACACACACACACATGACACACATACACGCACGCATGCACAAACACACATTCATACACGCACGCACACACACACACACACATGCGCACGCACACACTCAGGTAAATGAGGAATTTTGGGGGAAAAACTCATTTGTTTTAGGAGGTCTCTTGGCTGTTACAAAAATATGCAATCCTGGGGCTCTGTGATGTGGCGGCTGTGAGATATTTCCCTCTTTGTTTGCCCTTGGCTCCGCTATGAGTCACGCTGCTGTAGGAACTAAGGAGACACAGCAGTTGGACTTGACCCTGCACTGGAGCACCCAATCAATCACAGCAGCAGACCCTATTGTTAGGCACTCACCAAACAAATACAATGCAGTGCGAATATGTATACACACACACACACAAAGAGAGAGAGAGAGAGAGAACACATGCACAAAACACACACACACATATTGATCAAAAGACAACATTGAGGGCTCTACCTGACCACTTCAGTGATAATGTTTGATGTATTGAATGGCTCTTAATGTAGCATAGCTAATCACTTGATCTCTTCTCTTGTGTTCCTCATGCATATCATCTGTCATTTGTGTTTGCTTATCTTCGAGTGTTTTCTGACCATGCTCTGCCTTGTGTATGTTATTTGTGTGTGTGTGTGTGTGTGTGTGTGTGTGTGTGTGTGTGTGTGTGTGTGTGTGTGTGTGTGTGTGTGTGTGTGTAGTCTGGTGGAGGAGGTCGGGCAGATCACCCACACCATGTGGGCGCTGGCGCAGCAGCTGGGCGGTGCGCGGGCATCGCTGGCGGCGCTGGAGGAGACGCGCATGGCCCTGGAGAAGGCCCTGGCCTGCAACACACACAGCCTGCTCATCGACCGCCAGCAGTGCATGAGCCACCGCATGCGCTACCCCGACCTCGTCACCCTGGCAGGATACTGAGAGGCTCACGCACACACACACACACACACACACACACACACACATATACTCTCTCTGAAAAATGAGAGCAAAGTAAAAAAGTAAAAAGCAAAGTAAAAAAAAAGCATAGTATACATTTCAGCAGGCCCCTCCAGTGGAATGTGTGTGTGTGTGTGTGTGTGTGTGTGTGTGTGTGTGTGTGCGCGCGCGTGTGTGTGCGCCCGTGTGTGTGTGTGTTTGTGTGTCAAACAGGGTGACTATTTTCTCATTATGCATCCTTGATTTGATTTGCATCTAAACATGCGGATTGAATTGCGTGATTAAAGAAAAAAAAAGAACTGTTTGTCAGTGCAGTCCCAGTGTGAGTCAGTTGCCCTGCAGCAGCGCTGGGTGGCAATATTAGCATCAGAAAGAGACTAGCAGAAGCAGCTCCAGCACTAACCAGCTCAGGTTCACTGGCTGCATGCACACAACAGTACTCGTCTACTGTGCTCCTCCGCAAACCTCCCCAGCCCTCATTAGAGCCCTGCCTGATGTGTGTGTGTCTGTGTCTGTGTCTGTGTCTGTGTCTGTGTCTGTGTCTGTGTGTGTGTGTGTGTGTGTGTCTGTGTGTGTGTGTGTGTGTTTTTTGTGTTGCGTTTGTGTGAGAGTAAGATAGAGAGAGAGAGAGAGAGAGAGAGACCATAAACTAGAGAGGCTGCCTGGAGCTAATGTCATTACCTGTGAATAAACAACTGCACATTACAGACGTGATTGGCTTCCTCTGGGGTGCAAATGAGCCCTCTTGCCGTGGCACACTGATATTCATGCACGTCCACGCCCGCTGATGGACGCATGTGAAGTACGATCACACGCACACACCTGTTGACTCAACACACATAATCGCCTCACGAGATCTTGCTCGTGTGAGCCTAACAAACATATTAGGGCTGTTTCGCTGGGTGTCTATTGTGAATATTGCATTGACGCCAAGGCGTCCTATAGGACTGAGGTGTTGTTCTGGGCATGTGACTGGGTCTGTGTGAGCTCATGAGAATGTGAATGTGTCTGTGCTCACTGCCGTGGCCTAATATGTTAGTGTGGGCATTGTGATATCCCTAGAAGTGTGAAGATTACTATGTTTGCGGCCATGTGGGATTGATATGATCACTCATACAGTTTGTGGGGAGATGGCAGCGGCTTCTGAGGTGAGAGAGAGGGATGAGAGAAGAGAGTGCTAGAGATGGAAAGGGCTCCTCAGGTGAGAGAGAGGGATGAGGGAAGAGAGTGATAGAGATGGAAAGGGCTCCTCAGGTGAGAGAGATGAGAGAAGAGAGTGATAGAGATGGAAAGGGCTCCTCAGGTGAGAGAGAGGGATGAGAGAAGAGAGTGATAGATGGAAAGGGCTCCTCAGGTGAGAGAGAGGGATGAGAGAAGAGAGTGATAGAGATGGAAAGGGCTCCTCAGGTGAGAGGGAAGGAGGAGGGAAAAGACTGATGGCTGGGTGACTTGAGTTGACAGCAGATGGCAAAGGACAACAGAAAATACAGGTGGGTTAGGGGGCAGAAAACACAATTTAGAGAGCGAAATGGACGATTGAATTGTTTGTTTGTTTTCATCATGGAAGACACAGTGAGAGAGGAAAATCTTTTCTGTTTTCAGCCCACTCTTCCATAAAGTGGTCCCTATTGATTGGCACATGATCAGACCAAAGATCCTTAATTACTGACTCCGTTTTAACCTTCTCTGATCAGACCCTGTGCAGCATGCAGCATGTAAATAGGTCATTACACAATGATGGAAGGAGTTGAGACACTCATAACAAACAGTTGGCACATCAAACTGATGGCAGTATTGCTGCGCTGAGCGCAGCTTCACACCGTACGAGATTTGCTGACAGGGAGGAAAGGTCAGTGTCGTTCTCGCGCTGCTCTCGTGAATCTTCTGTTTAGCACACTTCACACAAGTTGTAAACACAGCCTGAGTTCACCAAACAGACATCCGCTGGGAGCCTCCACTGAGCCACGCAGCCTGAGCGACGTGACGTGACGTGACGCGTGAAGTGGCAGCGATGGGGCCGATGCTGCGGCTCTGGAGAGAATCCTCCAGACGGCCGTGAGGTGCCAGCGAGAAGAGACAGCGACCAGACAGCAGGGCTGATGAAACCCGTCAGCAACAGACAGAGCTACACGACGTTATTACACACAACACTCTGATCTCAACACGTCACGGCTACTTTTGATGCCGTCGGCCCGTGTCCATGCGTGGGGCTGAGGACGAGGGGTGGACAGCGGTCACTTCCTTCCGCCCGTGAGGCCGTGCCATGCGGCCCGGAGGACAGCGATAAGTGAGTTGTGTAGGGGGTGTGAATTCACTCTGAAAGCCTGCAATCAGATTCTCTCCAACACTCTGTCACACACAGACCTGATCAGAAAGCATTTCCCTCACTTTTAGAAGGCGGCAGAGTGAGAGACACAAAGAGACCATTTTAAACAGCAAGCTGTGTTTGAAAATGTGGCAGACAAATTGAGTTCCCTCCTATTACTAGATAAAGCATTTAATGTATCGATGAGACACACTTCAATGAAATTAAAAAGGCGTGCAAGTATAAACATCATCAGCAGCACAGCTGAACAGCTGGCACTGATGAAAAAAAGCTAGTGTGCTGACTTTTGGTCATGCAGTTGAACAGCCCAGTGGGTGGCTCAACACGCGTGTTTATCTGTCATTATTTTGACGACTCGCTCTAAACTGGGCTACTTGTAATAAGAGAAATGATGTATGAGGAAAACTTCATTGATTCCAAAAGAAAACTTGAGGGTTTAGGAGTCTGAAGTCTCTCTCCCCAACTGTGCCATGATTATTAACATGCTTTTCCATGAACAAGAACAACAAAGTGTGTGTACGAGTGTGTGTCTGTGTGTGTGTGTGTGTGTGCGTGTGATGGTTAGATAGTGAGGAACAGAAAGCGAGAGCAGTAAATTGCATAATTTCCATCTCCAGGGGTGCCCCCATCATTACACACCTGTGCTAATCTCACCCCATGCAGAGGGATGGACCACCGCTGGGCTCTGGAATGAGTCGCCCGCCGCTCGGCTCACTTGGAGCTCATTCCCTTTTCCCACAGAAAGAACATTTGAGTTTATCATTCACCTGCCCACTGCCAGTTTCTCTCTCTCTCTCTCTCTCTCTCTCTATCGCACTCATTCTGCCTCTCAGACTTCCAGATACCCTCCATCTTGACAGTACTTATTCAGTCAGTCAGTGAATCGCTCGCTCACTCAACCTCTTGCTCTTGAAGAGAACATGCGTTCATTTATCCATCACTTATCTCATTCTCATCCACTCCAAGATGTGCTGCTCTCACCTGAGGAGAATCTCAAATAGGGGAGAGATACGGGAGAGATAGACAGAAGTGTGAGAGAGAGACAGAGAGACAAGTGTGTGAGAGAGAGACAAGTGAGAGAGAAAGACAGAAGTGTGAGAGAGAGAGACAAGTGTGAGAGAGAGACAGAAGCGTGAGAGATAGACAGAAGTGTGTGAGAGAGAGACAGTAGTGTGAGAGATAGACAGAAGCGTGAGAGACATTTAATGACTTTAACGCTTCTGGTTATAGTAAAGGATAAATGCACACATTGTAGTTAATAGCTCTTTTCAAGACACTTTAAGTGCTTTACATTGAAGGAGAACATCACTAAGTAATCACGACCATAAAATGTGTAGCACACACTTGGGTGGTCCAGGGCAGCCATTATATGCCAGAACAGAACGCTCACCACACATCAGCTTGAGGAGAGTGAGGGAGTGAATGAATGAGTCAGTTGCACTGGGGGATGATTAGGGGGGCAGATCACATGAGACAGGTTGGGACTTTAGTCAGGACTCAAGGGAACCCTCTACTCTTTGTGAGAAGTACTAGGGGTTCTCAATGACCAATGTACTGGGAGATATAATTGAGATGGGATCTTTTGGCCCAGAGGGGAGATTGCTACCTAACCCACCCACGACCACTCCCAGCAGGAACTTCATTTCCCCGGGTGGTCTCCCCACCAACTACTGACCAAACCCACTGCTGCTTAGCCTCAGAGAGGTACTGTAGTGTGTCCACTGGTCTGGCCACAGGCTGCTGCATATGACAAATCTGATGGCAATGCACTGACTGACTGACTGACTGAGACACACACACACACACACACACACACACACAGTTGCAGTTGCAGTTAAATCTGATGTACAGTTTTTCTGCCTGCTTTATATTGATTTGCTAAAAGCTTTCCGTTTGTGTCCCTAATGGACGTTACAAGTGTACAAATTGAGGGGAGGGCATTTAAATCTTCTTCCGGCTTCACAACATCAGTATTGATCGTACAAGAATGAGGATGAATGCACAACCCCATAAAGCAGTCTTTCACAACAGCAAAGATGACAAATAGATTTTTAACAGCTAATTATGATTACAAATAACAAAGAGTTTATTTGCAATTCATTACAGTTACAGCTACACTGAAAAGCGCAAAAAAAAAAAACTTAAATGGAATGCCTTTATCCGCTTATGACAGATGTTTCTGAAATTTTTGGGAACAAATCCGTTTGGTAGGAGCACATCCCCTGTGTGCCTGTGTGGTGAACTCCCCATCACGCAAGACCAGCTCATCCAAATAGGCCGGTCCTTCCCATTCCAGTGAGAACGGCATCACAGCTAGACAAACGGAGGGTTTAACCGGCAGGGCCTCAAACAATTTCAGCGAACCTGCTGTGTGAGCAAAATCATTCTGCCTCATGAGCCTATCTCAGGGGAGCATTTAATCTCCTCCTCTTAGAAGGAGGAAGCGACAGAGGCACGGAAAAGGAATGTTGAAAAGCAAGCTGATTGACTGGGTGTCCAGATAGCAGAGAAGAATTCTGTTACGGATATTTGCCAGATGTAGTAAGAGAGGGACAGTGCTGATCAACAGGGTGTTTGGCCTTCACTGCAGAGCAGCAACTAAGCTACACTGTTCAGGGAATATAACAAATGCAAACAGAGGTTGGAACTTACTGCCTTCTGTTTGTGATTTCAAATAAACAAACCACATTCTATCCCTACTCTAAAAGCACTCAGACAGATTCATGGTTCATAAATTATTTCATTTTCATTGTCATCTTTGTTAGTGATATCCAAAGCAGCTATAAGCCAACTGATCAATTATGGTTCAAGTAAGATCATCCAAGTAATACAACTTAAATAAAATGGAGAGAGGGAAGCATCTGCACAATGGTGAGCCAAAATGAATAGAGCTAATGCACCTGTGAGTGCAGGTACTGGCATCCCAAGCACCTGTCAGGTAGAAAACAACCCCTCCACTTCCACCACTGCTGTTTAGTGACATGGAAATGCCAATGATACAGTCGCAATCTAGGACAGAAAGTTGATCGAGTAGATGCCTTGTCTATGAGTCTGCTTTTCTAAGTCTGACTTCAGCCATTCAGTTATAAATGAAACAGTCTGTGAATTTAAACAAATAGTTGATGAACAAATAGTAAAAGAGCTCTCATTTTGACGCAAATCATCACTGTGTAGGTCGGAATGCATCCACTCTGTAGGTTGCCTGCATGTCTGTCTGAGATTTTAAACCCACCGTCTAAATGCATGGATAGTTACCGTCCATCTGTTTGAATTGGTGGGGTCAGTGGCACCTTTGCTGAGTGTGTTCTAGAAATCAGAGAGGCAAAATAAGGAGAAAAGCAAAAGTAACAACAAATCAAACACTTATTTGTCCTGGAAAACACGCATTGGTATTTGGGCCATGATGCACACTTCAGTTGGCCTGACAGAAGCCCTCTAATTCTATTCATGCGTAGGGGTTCATCTCCTCTCTGGGGTTCTGGGTTGCAGAAGATGAGTCACTAATTACAGAACAGTTGATGCCCCTCTGGCCCCTCCCCCTCCCCTCCATCTTACCCGGCTGACCACATCTAGTCCAGATCCAAGACATCACATGGAAATGTTTTACTTGTTCTAAAGACATTGCCATTTGAAAGGCTCTCCGCACATCTTTAGAAGCTCGGCGTATTTACTTTAGTGCTCATTAATAGCCAGTGGGGGGTTCACTGCAGGGGTGCTGAGCCTTGATTACCATTAATGATCTCATTGGATGGTTTGTTAACGAGGTCATTAGTATTCCGACTGTGATGGTTATGCTATGTGCGAAAGATATTAATGTGTTCCTAAACGACAAGTGTTTTTTTAAAGTCAGTATTAAGAATCAATCGACTCAATCATGTGTGGAGGTGCAACAGGCACAGGAGGGCAGGTATATACCGGAAATCGTTCATTTGACCGAGGTGAAAGCCACAGAGAGCAATATGCTTACAGAATTGAAACAGCTCAAGCGTGATTGCAGATTGCGGCGGTATCTCCTGATGTGGGATGCCATTCCGTATCTCAGGTTCCCCTAGATTCACCCTGTCGCAGCACTTCTGCATTTATGCATGTGCGTGTGCAAACACGACTCTGAATGTGCCTCTGAGCAATGATTTGATAAAAAAAAAGGATTGAAGGATTTGTAATTTAAGGATTATTGTGTGTGTGTGTGTGTGTGTGTGTGTGTGTGTGTGTGTGTGTGTGTGTGTGTGTGTGTTTTGCATCAGCATCTACCTGCCAGTATCTGTATGCTTGCCTGCCTGTATGCGTGTCAAAGAAACAGTTTGCCTGATAGCAAAAGCAACTGTTACAGATCCAGAGCGAAAGCTGTCAGCACAAAGAATTGGATAGCTGAAGCAAACACAAGCCCTGTGGACCTGAAGAAAATGCCAATCAGTCTTGGAAAGGAAGCGAGCAAGAAATTGCCCCAGAGATGACGTGGGGCAGGTAGACTGAGCTATGGCTTAAAGAGCAAAGCCTCACCTTCAGATGCCACCAGCTGTCAACATGCAGAGGAAGAGAAATCATATAGGAGAGAGGGGAGATAAGATGAAGGCATGAATGACACTGAAGACACTCCTTTGGCAGAAAGATGCTAATCTTTAAGAGCAAGTAACTGGATTCGTAGGGCACTGTCTCCTTGATAAAACGTGCTGGACAGAGGATAGTCACCTAGAAAAAAACCTATGTGACTCGTCTCTGTCTTTGTCCAGTCCAACTCCACATCACCACAAAGAACAGAGTACACTATTTCTTTCACTTGTAACTAGACAATGCAACTCTTAGAGTGGACTGCATATTGTCAAGAGATCAGACACAAATGATGACAAGTTTTTCTGTCCTTGGAGTAACAACATTACCATTCTGGCCATACAGCCTGCTTTAACAAGCTGTGCTCTAAAGCATTTGTTTTTCATGATCTAAATTGAAATGAACTGTGAATTGTTATTCTTTTCCGATTTCTACTTTCAGCTATTGTGGCTGAGTACAAATGAAAAGCTCCTGCTCATAACAAGCAGATAAGTGAAAGGAACCAGTGAAATTCAGGTTGGCTAATTATGCACTGGCTGCTTTTGAGATGTGCTGTTCTGAGCAGTGACTGACAGCCCATCAGTTAGAGCTACAGCTCAGTGGTGACAGCTGGCTGTAGGTGAGCAATCATTTGATCATCAGACAAAATCAAGAATACAGGGGAAAAAAAGGCTAATTTTTGAAAAGCCATGTAATGGCAGAAGCACAACAATAGCCCCTCAACCTTATGGCTGGAGAAGGTTGGCATGGGGACCAAAATCCTGTGGCATTTCTACAGGAGCACAAAAATAAGCCCCTGACTGGTGGCATGGTTTGGAATCTGTACTGCCAACAACGGAGAAGAGCTGCAGTCACGCAGACAGCCCAGGGCAGCAGTGGATGTGAGCCTCCCTCCCTCATCCCAACCCCAACACTATTCAGCTTCTGCTGTCAAGCCAAGCAGTATCATCTGGCCACCAGACTGATGGACAATGAGGTAAACACATAACGAGGTGGTGTAACAATACATTACTTTTGAATCTTATACTGACCATGTATTTTAGTGAATGGGTGACACTCAAAATCTTGACACTTTTAAGATTTCTTTTAATTTAATTTACTCATCACTTGCTTACAATTAAGAAGGAGGCTTCTCCTGGACCAACAGTGCATAAGTGTTGGCCTAACCCACTTTATTCTTATAGATAGGCCAATGTGGTGTAACCCTGTAGAAAATATTTTATTTCTGTGTAGGCTATACAAACACTGCATTTCGTTATTGTCCAATAATGTACAATTTCATGACAAAGGTTCGTGCTGAGATATCGATGGCTTTGGTTGAGATGTAAGCCGACCCAAGGACAAGGTCAGGGGTCATAGAAAGAGGAAATCCGGTAGAGAGACGCTCTCACGCGGAGGAGATCGAGAACATTAAAGTGATAATACTATACGGTATTTAAGTAGCCTATCTTTGATACTACATTTCGTTCTTAATAGATAATTTATGCTTGTCAGAACGATATTCTACAGACTACTTTGCATTCGGAAGAAGTTGGTAACACGAAGACATTTTCAGCATTGTCTGAAAAGTTAGCAACTCGTTTGGTGTTATGCCAGAGCCCTCTGGTTATGCTAACTGGCTACAACAACCAACGAAACTGCTTATAAAAGACAGTAAAAGACGGTTGCCTCTGAGGAACAACTGTGAGACTGACCGGTGGAAGATATTTTGCTGTTTGGTAATAAGCTACTCGAGAGTGCGTGAACCTGGCTGCGGTGCACGTTCCCTGTCTGTCGACCGACGACATCATCATCATCATCGTCATCATCATCATCATCTGCTGCGTGAGTTAAATTGAGTTTTGTTTGCTGCGCGATTTGTGCGAAGTGGCCATAAAGTTTAAGCCTCTGGCCACACACTCGAGCTACGAATCCAGGCCTTCAACAGCTGTAAGCTTCTGTGTGAGTTTTCAATTAGTAAGAGCCGGTGAAGCACCCGATTTGGTCTTATACTGCGTTCATGCAGCTCGGAACCTCGGAAATTTCTGACCTCCGATAGCGGAAAAATGACATGAACGCTAGGTCGGGTGGGATTTTTTCCTCGGAGACTCGTGCGGGAGTTTTGTGCCCCGAGGTGTCCGACTTGACGTCACTATCATATTCTCCAACCACGACGGCCTCCCTTGCAACAACACAAGAGGTGAATTTCACTGTCATTACGAATAGGCAAGGTAATTTGTCACTAAATTAACAACACAGACAGAAACACTCGCCCAAGACAATTTCCTTCTTGCTCAACCATACTAAGCAGTTGTAATAACATATTTATGCATTTCCTGTATTTATTTTCCGAACTGATCTCATGAACACAATTTTTTCGGAGGTCGGGACTTTTTAAAGGCAGGTCCTCCGAGGTTCCGAGCTGCATGAACGCAGTATTAGCCTACTAGTCGGCTACAGTAGCTGAAAAACGGAAAACGCAATTCAGCACTGAGAATAGCTTAGTTTGCTACTAAAAGCAACTGTAGCCTACAGGTATACCATTGATTAACAATCTAGTTTTTTACATTGAAGCAAAGCTATTTGCGTTAATACCTAAACTTTGAGACACATACCAGGGGAATTGCACCATAAACATTGAAGATAGGATAGGGTAAGAGAGCCCAGGGTGTATTTTGGCACACTATACCTATAGGCAAAAGTTCGCTATACAAGTCATTTAAAGGAATAGTTCGGAATTTTGGACATAGGACCTTATTTCCAACTTAGTCGGGGTGATAGATCGGTGAAGACCATTTTCAGTGAATTTCTGCCCTTCCTTGAGTTGCAGCGTTCATCTCGTGCTAACCTAGGTGCCGAGATAACGCAAGTCAAAGGTAACATCCAGCCTGCCACTGAAAACACTCCACAGAACACCCGAAACAAATAAATGATAAGGTCGACTATCAATGCACATGCCTGTGTTGATAGAACAATGTTAGAAATAAAACTAACCTTGCATCGCATTGCAATAGCCTACTTTGTTCCCTGTATGGCAGTGGCGGATTGATATTGAGAAACTAGTCCCTCAAAATTTAATAAATCATTGAGTTGCAAGGTTAGTTCTATTTCTAAAATTATTCTATCAACACGGACACGTATATCGATAGTCTGACGTTTTAATTGACTTGTCTCGGGTGTGCGGTGGAGTGAGTAAGACTGTTGTTGATGTCAGACTGATGTTACCGTAGAAATGCATTAGCTAAGAACCAGCGTTAGCAAAGGGGGACGCTGCAACTGAAGGAAGGGGTTGAACGCGATAAAAACGGTCTCCACCGACCGATATCACCTCGGTAAAGTTGGAAATGAGGTCCTATGTCCAAAATTCCGAACGATTCCTTTAACACACTACTACACAAAACCCAAACGGAGTGATTATTTGCACCCGGGTGTAAATAGTGGAATGGAGGCATTTTCTTATTTGCACCCAAACCTGAAATGCGTGCTATCCAACATAGCGGGACCATCTTGGCAGGAGATGGCCTACCTAAATCTAACAAGTTAGGATTATTAAAACTATATTTGAGATGGGAAAGTGGTGCTAAATTTCTACAAACTTTATTCAGTGAACGGGTAAAGCCGTCCGTTTGCAAGCAAAATCAAGAAATACGATCTTCTAGTTTTGTTTACCGTTACCTAGCAACCCCAACAAGTGAGTCAATAATTAGTATTCTCACGTTTTTCCTCTACGGGGCGTAGTACAGCGGATAAGTGATCGGATATCATGCTTGAGGTGTTGGGCTCGAATCACAGATGAATGTTTTTTTTTTGATGACTTCTTTTTTCTTAGATGACGTTACCTCGCGGCAAATAAGAGTTTGTGCTTTTTGAACCTGTCAAAGATTGACTGGTTCTATTTCAGTTATGAGTACAGTTAAGTAGAAGTAGGCTTCAGTAGGCCTAGTTGTTAAAGGTTGTGTTTTGACTTTGAGCCCCCAACGCTGCCTGGAAGGAACTTAGGCATGGGTTAAGGTTAGGGTTAAGGTTAGGTTAAGGTTAGGTTAAGGTTAGGGTTAGGGTTAAGGTTAGGAGTAGGATTAAGTGCTTTTAAGTCAACAGTGGCAGCGGTGCCTGGAAGAGAACTCAGAAAACAACTCTTTAAAGTAGCTTGTCTTTGATGAAGCTACCACATGACCACTCATTAGCCTAATATTTGTATAATCACTTCCAAGTAACCCAGACATGGCAAAACAGCTAAAAACTGTTCAAAACTAAATTAGGCCTAGCCTACTGTAGAGCTGGTAAATACACAGGCCTATTGACAGAGAACATGGATGTTAGACATCGGGTGTAAATAGTATTGTTGATTATTACACCCGGGTGTAAATAGTAATGTTGATTATTACACTATTTACACCTGGGTGTAAATAGTAATGTTGATTATTTGCACCCGGGTGTAAATAGTAATGTTTATTATTTACACCCGGGTGCAAATAGTCTCTGCCAAACCCAAATCTCCTGCTGCTGGGTCATATGAGATGGTGAGAGGAGCGTCTTGCACAATTGATAGATAGATACTTTATTGATCCCCAAGGGGAAATTCAAGCTTTCAATTGGGGATACGTTGTTTAGTGTTTGTACGTGTGGGTGGCTGTGTGTACTCAGCTGTTAAGAAATGACTGTAACGACTGTTTCTCGTGCAGAAAGTCCTGAGCCTCTGCCCTAATGCAAGGAGAACAGGCTGTGGAAGGCACACTGTACATGTTGAGGAGCTGAAGGACTCTCAACAGGCGGAGACGATCTCCAAAGAGCTATATCTACTGACCAGGTAATACTTCAGGATTCTTGCGAGACATCTCTGACTCGCCTGTACCCACATTGCAAGGCTGATTTTCCACCTGTGCAGCGCTGCCAGCTGTGCCAGGTGCACAACTCTCCCCATTATAAGTTTCTTTACCATCAAAATTACTTTGCTGTTATTTTAAGGTATAAAACATGCATAGTGCTGCTTTAATGACACTCGAGTGTGGTTGAAGACCCATGGCAGGGGTGGGAGCGGGACACTAGTGACCTTCCCTTCTGGGCATGCAGTTGGTCAGAACACTGTCAGTGGTCCCCTGTAGGAGGTGCAAAGGTTAGGGCAGGTTAGCCCGCTTATGCATCGATGCTGGGCTTTCTTGATGAGAGCTTCCTGAAATCAGTCACCACTTCCCTGATCCTCTCAACATGCAGGAGGAGACTGTATTTGTTGCTCCGCACTGCCAGCTGTTCCACCTCCATGGAGCCCTGGGGTGAACCTGTGCTCACTGCTATGGGGCTTAATATGGGGCTACCCACTTTGACTGACCACTGTCTTTTTGTCAGGGAGTCGAGGGTCCAATTACAGGTGGAAATATCTACTTCTAGTGACCCCAGCTTCTCCACCAGTTGCTGTGGGATGATGGTATTGAAGGCTGAGCTGAAGTAAGTAAAGAGGAGTCTGGCGTATGCATTAATGTTTTCCATATAGGACAGGTTCTTCAGGTTACTTCAAATGTGGACCAGTTGGTCATGCGGACTGTAAGGGGTCCAGGTTTGTGAGAAGGCAGCTAGGTTTGATGAATTGCACAAGCAGACGCTCAAATCCCCCGAGAGGGGATTAACATTAGAGAAGGCTCTCTCCACCATAGCTCGTAAAGTTGAATTGCCTGTTCCCTGGGTGCTGCTATCATCTTCTGCGCTGCGCTGGTAATGGAGGAGTGGAAACGTGTGTGAATTGATTGAGTCTGTCTGGTGAGGGGAGGTCATTACAGTGTGTGTAAATTGATTGAGTCTGTCTGGTGAGGGGAGGTCATTACAGCATGTTGGGCAGGCAGGCCTGGGGTCTGTGATGACCTGGAAACCTCGCCACAGGCTGTGTGGATCCATGTTGTTACTGAAATGATTGTTGAGATTCTGCCCATACTTCCTCTGTGATCCCACAGGACCCATTCAATTTGGCCAGTCCGGATGTGACTGCACTTGCAATCTTGTACACTTTAAATCACATTATGATTTACTGTGACAGGTGAACTTAACTAATGCAGGAAAGGTAATGATTTGCCACTTGTTTTTCATAGTTTTTATTTAGTTAATAAAACCTTTACAGGCTCAACAATCACATTCCATGAGATAAACTCCTCGCTCAATAAAAGAGCCGTTTCAAATTGTGGCTACACTTGCTTTTATTCACAGAATCTGCATCTATTTTCATTGCAGAATAGTTCTACAGTATGACGTTACTCATTGGACATCTGCTGGCAAAAAAACTGCACTCCAACAAAATAAAGTTTAACCATTGGCCATAACAAACCTGTGAAGTACGGTGCCTATACATTCATGGAGAAATGAATCACCATCCAGAGTGAGAAAAGACAAAGACAGCATAAACACAAATAGACCATCTTGCATATCTAACAATATATGTTTAAGAGCTGGTTAGAGGGCGGGTGCAGGTGTGGGGCCCACTGGCCTGCTACAATACCAGTTTTCTAGAGCATATTCGCCTCATATGACCTCACAAGCCCCATGGAATGTACTACTGTAGCATTCCAATGAGCTGAAGCCAATGAAGTAATTCATCAGCCTAATTGAAGTGAGGGATTGTCTGATTTCAAATCCCTCAGAGACTATTAAGGAAGCAATCAGTATGTATTAATTCAAATGTATTAAACAGATTTCCTTTTTCCATCAATCAACACATAATACAATGTCTTTTTATTCATTGAAATGAAAAGGGCAAAATAGTGTTTTCAGTAATAATATACAGTATGTTAATCCAAACGTAAATAGATGATACTGTTTTAATTTCATTTTCAGTTTGGGAGAGGCCTTTATTCAAAATCACAAACTAGTGAGACAAAATAAAATCTTCCCTAACAGAAAGTTTAGGATAACTTCACTGTTTATGCAACAAAACCATGGTTATGCATCAGTGAAGTGATGTGGACACTGAACAGTCACAGCCATGTCAGATCTGCTTTAGTTTTAAAGGTATAATTTGTGTTTACCAAAATATTTTTTGGGCTTACCAGATGCTTAATAAAGGGACAAATGATAGTATTTTACATGGCTCCTCTGTTGTTTTTCTTTACCATCAGTGCATTTTACAGGGAGAGCAATATGTAAAAATTCCATTAAATATATGCACGCCATTTTTCCATAATTTTTTTTTTATTTAACACGTACTGTATTCTCATCATTGCTTTAAAACAGCACAACATATTCCACATTTGAAGATGAATAATTAAGCTTAGGTTTATTATTGTCACCAATCCCTGGCCCAGTAGGAGGGTAATATGGTCAGACTTTCTCTCAGGTACTTGTTGAAATAGCTAAAAAAGACGTGACGTAACAGATATTTTATTAAGACAGAAGCTTTTTTTGAATCTCTATCACATTTGAAGGTCTTAATTTGGACTTTGACCTGAAACTGTTTTCATGTGGTGCTTTGATCAGTGAGGCCTTTTCATCTTGGAATGATAAAATCACTATGGCTCGGTGCAAATAAATCAGTGGATAAATCCAAATTTTCACCATGCTTTTCCTTATTGAGTTGAATTACCTAATTGTTACCGCGCAGTATCATACAGTAGAATCAATCTGTATTGATGACCGTCCTTTCTCTCTACAAGCAACTCACCAAGGACACATGCATTAGTTCAAATTGTGTTTATTGATGAAGATCCATCATTGACTGAAATGCAAAATGTCCATAAAACTATGTCTTATGTGTTTGTTCTACTGTGCAATATGACAGTGTTCCATCGTACAAACATCGGCCTGTGTATGCCATACAAATGGATACTACCCTTGGGCATGCTTTTGCCAGCTTAAGAACCAGTTTTACTGATAACAATGACAGTGAGGCTTCAAATCCCAAGTGAATTGGCAGCTGGAGACAAACACAGGCCCTGGGTGTCCCTGAGATTTGTCCCAAATAGTCAGCATGCGCGGCCTGCTGCATGACTCCTTATAAGGCTGGTTTCACCTCAAAGACTGGTGAGACGGAGGCACTCTTGAGTGGAAATAAACAGCCTTTACTTTCACCCATTACAGCTGAGTCCTGTAGAGATACTTGTCCTTCACTCATTACAGCTGAGTCCTGTAGAGATACTTGTCCTTCGCTCTACTCTCAGTTGACCAGGCGTAATCCTCTATTACAAAATACTGTTTTTGAGCTGGGGCGTTACTGTGTCTTCAATATCAGCATTGGGGGACAGGGAAATAAGGTGATTTTGAAGGTGAATAATTAAAGGGAAACTATGCAGGTTTGGCGATTTCATCGATCATCACCGTTCCGGTGGCTCAAAACTTGCATACGTGGTGCTAGGGGGAAACGAGACAGCAGTCATTCAACCCGAAATAAGTCAAATAACCATTCCAATGACTCTGAAGCTGATTTAGGTAAGGCAAATTAAACTAAAAAAAAATGTGCATAGTTCACCTTTAAGGCTAAGTTTATTACAGTCAACAATCACTGGCCCAGTAAGAGGGTAATGTACTCAGACTTGGTGCTTGTTGAAGTGGGTAAAACAACTGGGTGACAGATATTTTATGAAAGACCGAAGCTTTTTTTATAAATGTCTTATTACATTTGAACTGAAGGTTCCTATTTTAGCATAGGAAAACAATCCAAGGATATCATAAGAACTCAATCATAGATATATTTTTTCTTTTTTTTAGTTTTTTTAGTCTAAGTATGTTTTTTGGGAATTTTATGCCTTTAATGATAGGACTGAGTGGACTGCTTAAAGGAACACTTCACCGTTTTTTCATATTAAACTACATTATTCCCTTAAAGAGACCCTATGCAACTTTTTCATAGTCATAAAATCGCTCAGAAATCATTGTTTTGCTTGACTGACCAGTTTAATCGAAAACAGTAATATTTCCTCCCGCCCCCAGTGTCCCTATCCGCTATTGCAACCTTGCAGTTTCTGCAGGAGACGATCGCTCCTTGTTTACATCTGGAAGCCTTAGACGCGTAAGGAACAAGAAGAACCACACTTGCAATTTATATATTTATATATAGCCTATATATGTATAAATATACACGCTAAAGCTGTCGGGGAAGCTCTGCAGAGAAATATGCAAGCATAAAACGAGCGAAAACGAAAAACGAAACCGAAACCAGAGATGAAATCGCCAATCCTGCATAGTTCCTCTTTAATTAAGACGAGTTGACACATACCTTTCACGTTTCAATGTGTGCACTCACTGGCTCTGGCGCGTGGCACAACTTTG
Organism: Sardina pilchardus; assembly: GCF_963854185.1. Classification (NCBI taxonomy): domain Eukaryota; kingdom Metazoa; phylum Chordata; class Actinopteri; order Clupeiformes; family Clupeidae; genus Sardina; species Sardina pilchardus. The sequence goes on from NC_084994.1 coordinate 50,598,501, forward strand.
ATAGCACTTAGCTAGCCATTCATTAGGATCCAAATAGAGATGAAGTTAGAAGCGACCAAACACCTCCATGTTTTCCCTATTAAAATACAAAAGTAGTCACACGACCAAGTATATTGTGTGGCGCAGTAATATCCTCACTCTTGCACTTTCAGTTTCACTTTGGAATGAGGATATTACTGCGCAGAGTCTAAGTGCTCCCAATATTATTCCGCCACACAATATAGTTATCCCTTTTACCCGCTTAGAAATGCACCACGTTTTATTTTGTCTCACCATACTTGGTCGTGTGACTACTTGTCTAACTGTAATTTAATAGGGAAAACATGGAGGTGTTTGGTCGCTTCTAACTTCATCTCTGTTTGGATCCTAATGAATGCATTGGGCTAGCTAAGAGCTATCAAAGTTGCACCGCGCGCCAGAGCCAGTGAGTGCACGCATTGAAACGTGAGAGGTATGTGTCAACTCGTCTTAATTAAGGGAATAACATAGTTTAATATGAAAAAACGGTGAAGTGTTCCTTTAAGCTTCCACGGATGGATTATGATGATATTTTTCGTCGTATCGCCTAGTTTTTGTCCTTTGAACTCCTCTTCAAGTTCCACCATCTTGATGAAAAGCAGGCTTAGCAGGGTAACTTCCCGGGGCTCTGAAATGCCTATCAGTTATCTAGGCAGCAATGGTGCAGGTGAGTGACTCTGTTTGGAGATTAGATGGCAGACTATGAGGAGGGGGACAGGGAAGGAGCCGCTGGTGCCTCAGCTCCACTGGCCTGACTGACCGTGTGTCTGACAATATTGCAACGCGGCACAAGTGCTTGCCCATCATTAACACGCTAACTGGTGATATTGTTGGTCCTATAATGCTGTATAGGCTACTCTTATATTTGGTGAGGAGTTTTCTGACCTAAACCACAACACTAGCGTCTGAACAGCAGGAATGTTTGGGTGTCCTTCATGTGGCACCACAGCCTCAACATGCGTTGGAAGAGGACACTAACGGTTGTCCTCTGCTCCGTTATTGCTGGGATCACAGCAGGGAAGCTGTGCTCACATCGTGGCATGGCAACATGATATGATGACCTTCTGAAATAGCATGCGTTTGATTTGATGGAAAAGAGGGTCTCTATATATGGCAAAAAAATCTCAATCACTTCATTCCGGTGTTGGTCAAAAGGTAGCCAAGAAGTGACTCCTAGCTTTGAGCGCTGGAGATTGAATGGGGAGATAGGTTGAAGGCTGAACCAAGTAAGACATCAAGCGGGATGAAAAAAATTCAATATATGATGGATTCGTCCTGCAGCCTTGCAGACAAGTGGAGTGATGGTGAGATGAAGGTTGGCATGAGACACTTGAGAAAATGTGAGGACAAAAGACTGCACATGAAGAGTGCCGTTCCCATTAAGTTGTCTTTGAGGCATCATGTTACGCTGGAAAGCATGCTGCGAATTATGCCATTTCCAGTCAAGCATAAATGTTTCCTACACATAGATATACGTACATCAGATAGATGTAGTCAGCAAGGGCATACTGTAGGTTTGATTGGGAAAATGACATGAATTTGCCTGCCTGCATAAATCATGTTACCTGTGCTTGGATATGAATGAGTGCCATGTGTCATGTCATGTTTGATATGGTGTTGTCATGTGGTCATGACAAGCCTGACAGAGAAGAGTGGATGTGGAGATGGACACAGGGATGTATTCAGAATGTTAATATGTACATTTGACGTCCATTCAAAGTCCGTTTTCTTGCAAACCACTTATCACACAGCAACTAGCACCATTGGATAGCTCCTGTTGTGCAGGTTCACGTGACAGGCATGTGATATGTGTGTAATGAGACCCCTGTGAGCAATTCAGCCGAGAGAAATCAGTGTGAATTTGGAACCAAAACACACACAGATGAGCAGATGTGTGTGTAAACAATGCTCTTCTACAGATATACACCATCAAAACAGCTTTCAATGAAAATAATTCAAATTCCAAATGAATGGATTTGTTTTGTGAGCCAGCAGATAAACATTTGTCATCCACACATCAATGGCCATCTGTCTCAGTGTCTGTGTAAGCCACGATCATCCTTTCAAAGCATGCTCAGGGGCTACACAGAGATGGATATCATCCCCTAATGCGCTTACATGACCATAATAAGGTTACATGAACATTGACTTCATGGCCGATCACGTCGGTTCAAGATCCAGAAGCGAAAATCCCTGTTAACACACAGAAATATTTGGAATGATGGCATGAATCTTGAAAGATTACCAAAAGAATCACACAATCTCATTTGTGGAAAAAATAACAAACAAGAAATGGCATGCACGGCCACTGGACAACAAGTCGTCTGTAGTGAGCGCATAAAGATTTAACGTGGTCGTGACAGAGGTCTGAAGAGGTCTCACTGTGGCATCTCTCGTCTTGGCAAAGCAAGCAAAGTTCTTTGATACATTATTGAGAATGCTACGCACACACTCTCACTTCCTTTGTATTCTCCTCATCCCCGTGTCTCCAGCTCTATTAGGAAGGGATTAAATTACCAGGGGGATTATTTCAGACATTACAGATGTGTATTCCAGCATGCCTGGCAGCCATGTACCACACCTCTCTGTTCTATGGGATTTTGAGTGTAAATAAACAATACAGAGGCTGCAGTGACAATCGCATCACATGTATGAGGGTCAGTAAGATTGCAAGCTCATATCAGAAATTCTAAAGAAATACTGTCCCGTACCCATTCGTCCTGTACAAATGTCAGAGGTATGGATGCTGTGAATAGGCCTTTTGTAAAAGTAACTTTTAAAACAACCCTTTATAAATGGCTGTGGGGTATGATTGGTGTTAAATATGATCAGAATGCCAACACTTGCACAGTCTGTTGGATTGTAATTTGCTTCATTTAGTCTGGACATTGCGGTCACGATGATGAAAGATTAGTTAACAATTAATAACAATATGATTAATAATTTAGTTGACGTTTGCTCTTCGTTTCATGCCACTATTATTGTTTAAACTTAATCATAGTTTAATGATAATAATACACATAGACATTATGAGGAAGGGTGTTATAGTCATAACCATACATTCTCTTACTAACACAGTGGAAAGCATGAATATTGTACTGGAAGTATGACATTTATGTGAGCTTACAGCTGAATGGAAATGATTGTAATGATTATGTAAAATGATTGCAGTCTGCTCTAACACTTGCAATCAGGCAATTATGTAATAATTGTGACAGGCCGATGTAGGCATAGGGCACACAATGTTACCTCCTTTCAATCGATTCAGCCTCTCCCCCTCCATCATACAGAGGCTGACAAAAGAACTATTAAGCCAGAGAACATTCTGTTTTCAAAAAGGACGTGTGTGTGTGTGTGTGTGTGTGTGTGTGTGTGTGTGTGTGTGTGTGTGTGTGTGTGTGTGTGTGTGTGTGTGTGTGTGTGTTAAATGGAGATGGTGAAAAGGGTGAGGAAAGAGGATGGGATGAAGGGAGCATGTAACACGGAGAAGAAGAAAAAACTTTTCACTTCCATCACTCGTGCATCCACTCGTGAAGCTTTTGTTTTGCTCCTCCTCAGAAGAGATCATTCATTAAGTTACTAGGTGCGTTTGACTTCTTGAAAATCTGCGCAGATCTGACTTGATGTGATGCATGCATGCTGGGTTAAGCACAATGCATACTGGGACAGACGAAATGCAAACTGGTTAGAAATCATGTCCGACTTCTTGCAGACGCGGTGGGAGTTAGTTACCACCGTGATATCATGTCACATGTCCTTGAAATATCGCGGGGGTCTGCGTCGCCTTTTCCTTACGGTACAGATCCACTAGTCACGTCCTGCGTCTAGCGATTTTTTTGGCAGACGCAAACGCATCCCTCCAACGGACGCAGAGTAGGCGTGACCGAAGTTTCGGCATGGGGTGTGTTGTTTTTTGAAAAAATGAGTGCCTGTGTGTGACATTTAGCTGGCTATCTAGCCAGCCACAACAGCATGACCACAAAGTCAACATTTAAGCATTCAACCGACCATTTTCTCCAACAATCTCCGCCACCTTCTTCCAACAAGTCTTCTCGTAGATCCGTGTATCAGTAGGCTGAGAAGGAGGGGTTGTAAAGGGCTGGACACAGCTATTATTAATTTGTCCTCCATCTACTTCAGTTTCGATTTTGAGCTTAAAATGAATTCCCGAGAGAAGTGGCGAACTGGACGAGAACTAACAGAAGATCTCTGCTTTCATTGGATAATGACGGTGCGTCCGACGGATTAATTTGCATAAAGTTCAGCAGAGCCCAACTTCTTGACGTGACGGCGCAGGTGAAACAGCCGCGCTACCTTCCCGAGATGCTTTGCGGTGGCGACGTTAACGTCCTGACGCGCTCCATTGGAAATGAATTGACGATCGCGACGCAAGAATACTTGACGTGACTAGTGGATCTCCGCCGTTAGCGCAGTTGATTTCTGAGCGACTGCACAGGCTGAAACCCACCCCAATGGCGTCAGTTCAAAGTCGTGATAGGGTCGTTTGGAAGGAATCTCCCCATGACGAGTATGACAGGTGTCTCGTTCTGCCTTCTTACCAAAGACAGAGCGGACCAAGATGGATCAGTCCATATATTAGGAACAGCACTGTAGCCAGCGTCTGGGACGACGCTGGAGCTTATCCCTGTGTTCCATCTTGCTCTGTTCTAGAATCTTTGCTCCTTACGTTAGAATGTGCTAAAATGAACAGAAATCTATTATTTGTGATTTCAGGAACAGCGGTAGGCTAACCTACTGAAAACGTGAGGATATTCTGCTATTTTATGCTGTTGGTTAAATAGATACACACGGATATTTAATTAATGTGCTACAATGCAGGCCTGTCAACTGTATGTCAAGAGTGGTTTATTTAAACACATCATATCAATTTATTTCGTCATCAAGTCATCATGCTCATTTTCATGAGTAAGAATAACATATACTGCATTTGATACACAAAATCCCGCGATGTCTCCCGCGAGGTCTCCCACGAGTAACTTCAGGCACACTGCAGAGCTGGACTGTCCGGGGCCAGCTGCGTCCGACATCCGCCCCACCAGCTAAGACTCTCAAGCTCACGTTGACGCATGAAGCCAGCCTAAGTCAGCCGCAGCTCATCGTGAACGAGCCTATTGTCACAAGACACACGTCCTCCAGCTCAGCAGCTGGGACATGATGACTGGTTCTCTTGAGGAAATGGAGGGAATGAGATGCAGACAACACATGTATTCATTAGAGCTGCAGAGAAAGAGAGACCGTGGCTCCATTTCAAAACTGCTGTTTTGCGACTTTGGGCCGGCGGGCCGGCGCACTAACAATCATGCTCATGAAAAGGCAGACGGACCGATCGAGGAGTGATGTAAAATAGACACGCTAAAGGGGAGGCTCTGCCAAGAGACCTGCAGGTGTAAAACGAGAAAACGGCGAAGAAATCACCACACCTGCATAGTTTCTCATCAAAAGACTGTTCAAAACCATCTTTCATGCAGGGAGGCTCTGCTGGGCACATAACTGAAGTGTCCCTGAAGTATCTGCTGCAATAATTAGCTTCTACTGTAATCAATGGAACTGGCTACACCATGTGACATGATAGCGGTGCGTATGTGCATAAAAAAATTAAACCGGGCTTCTAAAACCCTTTTTTCCGCTCCATGAGCAGAACAATTCAGCGGGCCCAGTGCAGCCCAGGCCTTATAGATGGTGCCTCCAAAGTCACAGTATCAAGGCAACAGAGCAGCAGATGCCTTCTTTTTGGGACACACACAATAATAGGACGACATATTATGTTACACCACAATAGACCTTGATTGTATATGTATATAATGTAATATAGCCCATCGTGGTGATGAATGACAGTAGATTGTTCCCTGGCACAGCAACACACTGAGGTCTGTAGCCACATTTCCAGAGTGGCCTGCTGGACGCACTAGTCTACTGAAAGGGTTTAGTTCACTGTGTGTGTGTGCAAGGACGGGGAACATCTGCAGCTGTGATGAT
>NC_084994.1:50604715-50637215 GCF_963854185.1 Sardina pilchardus
AGAGTCCTGAAATTTGCTTCTGTCTGCTCTGTGGTGATTACTGTCACCTCGGCGTGAGAATTCTGGAGCGGTGTTGAAATCCTCGATAATGAGCACTGCGTGTGACAACCTCTGAAACGTGAGGGGAGACGGCTTGCCTCATGGATATTTCAGCGCTGACAAACGAACACCACCTTCAGCTCGACTTGCTCCGAGACTGATCCCATGGTAGTCCGTGTCAGTTCTGACATCCGGCGGAACATTAGCATCCATCTTCATCTTCATCTTCATCTCTCATCTCAGCAGCAGCTGCAGTGTGTGAAATCTCAGTGTCCCGACTGATGATCAGTTAACGTTTCCTGAGCGAATGGGACTTGTTTTGTAGTCATGCTCTTCAGGCTGCACAATGACATTGACGACACAGTGCGTTGGTGACTCGGGCCTTTGATGAGCCAGAGAGAGAAGGCTGTTGCACGTGTTGCGCTGTTGCTACCTGTGGCTTCTCACAGCAAATTCAAGTCACACGCACCTACTGTACCAACACACAGCACCATCCAGATCAGGTGGCCACCTATCCCCCCGAGTTGCATTAATGCATAGTGTTAGTTTAGAACGGCCTGCTGCCTGGATGCTCACCGCGGTGACTTTTTGCAGTCACATGAGATGACACATCTAAAGCAGCTCTGAGTCATTCCAGATTGCTAGATGTGCTTGTTTAACAAACATCACCCTGTGTAGCCTTCCAAGGACCCTGTTTCATACTTTTGTACTACAGTGGATGTAAAAATGTTTTATTGATATCTTGGAAAAGTTTACTTTCCCCCCTAAATTCATTTTTAAAAAGTGGATCTTTCATATATTGATTCATTAGATATAAAGTGAAATATTTCAAACCAAGAGGTCATAATATAGATATGTCTGCAGACTTGATAGTCGTCCAGAGGGCACTCACTGACACCCTCCACAAGGAACAGTAGGCAGGGGGTTCCCGGAGTGCTATATGCAAGCATGTTCGTGAAAAGCTAACTGGAAGGGGAAAGCGTGGTAGGAGAAGTGCATACAATACAAGGGGCCGTAATGAGCTACTGGCCGCTCACTGGTGGCTCCAGCGCACGCGGTTCAGTCGCATCATTCACTCTGATGTGGTGTTCATGAAGTTGGGTGTTGAAGTGCATGTACTGCATTGTGACAGAAAGTTAGAAGAGAGTATTGTCAAGTCGATTCAAGATTCTGGGGGAACATCACAAGGAGTGGACTAAGGACATGCCAGTGTAAGGCTACTCCTGGATCAGAGACAAGGGTTAGAGCGTCTTACCTGGTGAACGAGACATAGAACTGGACCGCTGCATTTCATTTGGATATCAGGGTCCAGTCAGTGTCCCCAGCATCTGGATGAAGAGTGGAGAGGCACAGAATTCAAGTTGTTTGAGGTCCAGTCGGATGTTTCCACAGTAAGTGGTGATTTGGGGTGCTGGTGTTGGTTCACTGCGTTTCATCAAGTCCAGAGTCAATGCAGTCTTCTACCAGGAGGATCCTTTTCCAGCAGGACTTGCCATCTGCTCACAGTGCCAAAACTGGTCTGCGTACCTGCAGTATTAGTGTGCTTGATTGGCCAGACAACTCGTCTGACCTGAACCTGTAGAGAATCTATGGTTTATTGTCAAGCGGAAAATGAGAGACTCCAGACCCATCAATACAGACGACCTTAAGGCTGCTGACAATGCCACCTGGGCTTCCATTACTCCTCTGCAGTGCCACAGGTGATTGCCTCCATACTGCACCACATCCATGCAGTCATTTGTGCAAAAGCAGCTCAACCAAGTATTTAGTATATAAATGAACCATTTTAGATGAGTCAGATTGGACAGATTTCTGCATTACCGGTATAACCTCTTTATTCTAATATTTTGAGATGCTCATTTTTTGTTTTCATGAGCTATGCACTATTATCATCCAGATTAAAACAAAAAATGGCTTGAAACATCTATGTGTAGTCTATATCTAATGAATCTAGAATATGAAGGATTTACTCCTTTAAAATTAATTGGGTATGAATTATGTGATATTCAAATGTTTGGATACCAACCTATATTTTATACTTTTTGCTAGGGCTGTTAAAATAAGGTGTTCATTTCGCTTAATTAATAACAGAAATAATAATGCGCTAAAAAAACCCTGAACATTGATTAATTGCTTTTTATTTCGTCGACATTTGTCCCAGTACAGTCTGGTTACAGTGACAAAGGGAGGCAGACGAGAAAGCATTGCTTGCCACTCCTGTTGACAGGAGAATCATTCTCTACTGTTTCTTCAATAGGCTGGACAAAAATCCACATGTTTATAAAAAAAGGACAAATCATGGGGGGTATACACACATTACCTTGGTGTCAGGGTACTGCACATGTCATTGACAGTGAGTGGAAACTTCGGTCATTTACATTTGTCATGACCAAGTCATACTAAAAGTCTGACACCAGGCACTATGCTGATGCCATGTGCCAAAGGGGAAATTATAGTAAAAACGAGATGTTGAACTTTAAAGTCTATAATTTGGTTTGGCTCTTAATTGATTCCCTCATCTGCGAAAATAGTTTTTAAAATATGTGTCTGCAGGTAAGAGAGACTGTTTTGATAGCGAAAGAGGAAGATCGAGAGGAAAGATCAGAACACTCGAGGGCAACTGAGACCTCTGTCTTCTCTGATTAACTTTGTTCAAACCATCGGGAATAATGAGAAGTCAGAGAAAGTGACTGCACTGTGTGTGTGAGAGAGAGAGAGTGTGTGTGTGTGTGTGTGCAGGCCTTTGTTTGTGTGTGTAGTTTGCTTCTAGCACCAATCTTGCGCTTAGTATACTCAATTAATATTGATGGCATTGTTGGATTCATTAGCCCAAGTGACTTCAGGGTGTGTGTGTGTGTGGCATACATACAGAGAAGAGAGAGGGCATCAGAACAATAGCTCCGCACACTCTCACAAAAGCAGAGTGTCTTAAATCCTCTCCATAAGCATCAAATTGCATTAACCAATTGCCATTCAACTGAACTTGTTAATGCAGAAGCATCTTAGAGTGTGACAGAGGAAGAGCAGTTGAAGGAAAACAAATAACCATGGCACTCTCCAGGGTTTTCATTTTGACATTTTCCCTTTGTCATTATATCTGTGACATGAGTCACACAATTTCGCACAAACAGTAGACATCAACTGTACTGAATGCTACTTGACCGTCATGAAGAACAAACATGGCAAGATCATGTAGCTCATAATATATGTATTCATATATGTTACATCCCATGAGGCTATAGGGGGTAAGGGAGGTTACACATAAAGTTTTTTGTTCCTTACGGTTTTTGCAGCATTGCTGCGTGTTTACCTAGACAAACTGTGTGTGCTGGGGTTGGCAATTATGCTCCGTATATGTTTGTTTTTGTGTTTAGTTAGATCATTTTCTCCAGGAGTTTCAACACTTCTCATTTGAACTTTTATTTTGATTTATTAATCAACTTCACTCCATTTGTTTACTTCCTGGCTCTGTGTTTACGTTTTCTCTTTGGTTTTAATTGCTGGGTTCTACCTCTGCATGCCCCTAGACATCAAACAGTAACAGTCCACATCCATGCACAGATACTTCAGTGTGAAATCAGACTGCTACCCACATCACAGGGATCAATTCAAGACCAAACATTAATACATTATTCTATTATGTCACAGATAACGTTGGGGATCAAAATGATGTGTAAGGGCAAAGCCAGGGGCCAGGTGTTACAGACTATGGAGATGAATTCAGCCGTTGCCCGGCCAACTGTTTGTGACTCTTTGTGGTGTTCTGATAAGATGCCATTTGCCTGCTGAGCCAGACACTATTGTGGATTTTATGTGGACTTCAGTATTTTCCACCTTAGAATGCTCAATCATGGCTGCCACTGGTAACCAAGGAGAGGAGTAGTACCTGGGCATAGACACACACACACACACACACACACACACACAGACTGTTGAAACAACACAGTTGCTTCTCTGCAGACAATGCCATATGCACAGATGACTCAGTAGGAATCCCAAAAGCAGAATCCTCACCATACATTACCACACACAGACATAGCCAGGCCATTGTAATCAAACTTCACAAAACTGAACATTTTCTATAAAAGATTTCAAAAGGCTTGAAGGCCATCTCCCATGAACCTTAAAACCCCATTTCCAAATGTTCCCTAGATGAATTTTAGCAAGGAACTGCTGAAATCTCCTTGGACATTGTTGTTAAAGCAAAACAGTCCTCTTCAAATGTGGGCTCTAAGGTTAGTGCAAATAATTGGAAAAACATGGACTATGACATCCAGAGAGCTTCAACTGACCTGGCTCTCTCTGCTCCCCTCCAGTGGGCCTACTAATGCTACCACTGCTCCACCATACTCCCCTTGCTTTTCAAATCATCTAACAGAACAGACATGTGACTAGTGTATGTGTCTCCATTCCCTCCTATGAGGCGTATCTGTTTGAACTCAGCTTAAACAAATATGTCCACGTGTGAGCAAGGAGGTGCAGAGTGGTATGACTTGCTGGGTTTTCTGTGTCTCTTCTCCTAAATGCACAAGTATGACATCACAACAAAGTGATTGGTTGGTCGCAAAGATAGTCGTGGACTTGTCCAGGAGTCAGGACCCAAATCAATATGGTGAGATCTGATTGTGCCATATGAGAGAACAAGGGTTTCTAGAAGCCAAAAAGAATGGGTCAAGCACCAAGTTGGTCATCTTTGTTCAAACCTACAGTACATACAGAAACCAAACCAAAGCTGTCATATGGAGATCAATGTTTACTGTTTACAAAATGAAATATACACAGAGAACACTATTCTACAGTACATTCTGTCAAATATGTTGGAGGTTTCATCATGTTGTGGGGTTGTTCTGCTGCCTCTGATACTGACACACTTGCACACTTGCATAAAGGGAATAATGCAGAAAGATCTATACCAGCAGCCAGGCCACGGCATGAATAGACAATCATATAGTCCAGCAGGAGAAGGAATGATGCAAGATCCACCTTAGCAAGAACAACGAAAAGGTGATCAGGAAAACAGTGGCCTGTTTGGGAGTGCTTCACAGAGTGCTCCTGATCTCAACTGTTGGATCTGTGGACAGCAGCGGGATGAAGTTCAAGGAGTTCAGAGAACCTTGAAGAGCTTTAACATAGCAATGAAGAGGGGGAGAAGCAACAGTTCAAGAGGCTCACAGGCAGAAGATTCAGGGGCCCTCCTCATTACTGCAAGGCTGAGCAACTAAATGTTAGAAAAAGGGAGCTATCAGTACTCCTTAGTGTGTTTCATTATTAAATTCAATGGAATAGCTTACCTCTCACAGACATGCCTTAAGAGCTCTTAACATTTCCAATGCACATCATGCACTGAAACATTTCAGAAGTGCCAGAGCGGTTGGCCAGAATTGTGTCGGATCATCTTCAGAGCGTCAGGGGTCTCAGATGAGTCTGCTCGGGCCGTTGATCTCTTTCTCTCCATCAGCCTTTCATCTTCCTGCACTCCTTTTCATCATTGGCTTTGACATGTTCCATCTCACCTTCTATGTGCTCATGCTCATTCATTTGATGGTTTATTATGTCACCGTGCTTTTTTTTTTGACTCCCCAAAGAATGTGTCACTACTCTTTAACACTGTTCTGATAGCACTGTGATAGTGTGTGTGTGTGTGTGTGTGTGTGTGTGTGTGTGTAGGTGAGTGAGTGTGAATGAGTGGTTGATGGTTGGCTTAGAGGGAGGGAAATGGTCCAACAGTGTAGCGTATAGATAATAGGTGGCCATTTGTTTGTGGGCGGAAAATCTTGCGGGTGTTAGCATGACTGATATGGGAGTGTGGGGGTATTTTAATGGGTCTGAATGGGTGTAATTACGTGAACATGCCAGCAAAGGGAGGGAATGATGCTCGTGCATGTGTGTGTGTGTGTCTCTCTCTCTCTCTCCTTCTCTCTCTTGCACTAAAACGAATGTGTTGTCCCTAGCAGGACACAGAGATGTGTTAAAAAAAACAACTCAAGATGTGTTGTTTTCAACAAGTTGTGTTGTTTTCAACACTTATTGTGTCACAGATAAAGAAGGAAACAACACAAACTGTGCTGTCCCTATCCGGACACAGAGATGTGTTAACAACAATGCCAGTTGTGTTGTTTTCAACATCTTTATTTTAAGAATGTATGTGTGTGTAGCCCTTACATCACCTGACTCTGACATGAGCATGCACAGACATGACCCACCTCTCACTGCCATCAATCAAATAGCACTTCAGTTACCACTCACTTCCAAGAGTTCAGCACCAAGAGGCAGACACAAGATTGCTGTAGAGACAGAAGGAGTAAAAGCATGTAGGCTGGCATTTTGTATAGTAATTACCAAGGAGCCATACAGTATTCATTCATAGATTTGTACAGCCAAAACGGTCTGCCATTAGAAACAATTTAGGAAGGCTACCGGGTTGGAGAAAACTTTTTCCTAGACATGTAGGCGGAGAGACCTCTTATGTCCCAGACTACAGAACAAAGACACAACATATGGGCTATTCTTGTCACCGACACTTCTACATCCAGATCTATCCTCAGAATTCTCTTCAGGAGATCCGGTATCTTCCCTGCATTGTTGATTCATCTTCAGGCTATGAAGCCATCTGTCATGTAGGTGTGACATCAGAGCTTTGAATGATTGGAAGAAGACAGATGCACAACGACGGCACCTGTTTGCGGTAGAAATACTGTATAATCAAATGCTTTGTGAACAGTGATATGAAATAGCTCTGTGAACAGTGATAGGAAAGATTGGCCATAATAGCATACTGAATCACTTTGAGGATTCTATTTTGTATCACTGAACAGTGTTTTGATGTCTACAATTTTGCACAGAGAGGAGAGGTACATAATGCTAAACTAGGGGGGCGCTCCTCCGCTGAGGCCATGCAACTCGGTCTATCCAGGCCAACTATATGTCAGTTTGATATTAGAATAGTATGCTGTGGCATACATTCGTTTATTAATTGCCTGTCATGAGAATAGCTTCACACTATTTCATGAACTTCAAAGGCACAGCTTTGGGCTAGGTCGCCAAGAAATCAATTTCCCTGATTTAAACACTAGAGGGCAAACCAGGCACGAGGCCATTTGATACAAAAGGTCGAGAACGCGAGACTAAATTATTAGCCCGTGAGTCAGATCTACTCCAGAATGTTATGGGTCTGTCCTTGGACCACACTATGCCTTTCCACCAAGCTTCATCGGGCAGGTAGTTTTTGAGTAATCCTGCACTCAAACAAACAACACCAAAAACAATACCCACCGACAGATGTAATAAACTGGGACCATTCTTTTGGAGCAAAGCCCTGTGTTATGGCTGAGGTAGTTCAGGGCAGCCCCCCGGAGTAAATAGCATGGAACCCTCTCAGTTCATCTCACAGTGATTGGGCCTCAAAATGAATGTCAGTGCCATTCTCTGAGAAAGAGACAAGCTGTTGTCAGCGCTATTGCAGCAGGTTGAGGCTGAATTGTCCTCTTACAAACAACTCACCGAGATTTGTTCTTGTTTATTTCCTCCACTTTCACATTGTGTTCCGAATTATGTTTCATCTTTTTCATTCCACTTCAGCTCCTTCAGAAAATAGCTGGTCACGATCCAGTGGCGGAAAGCAAATCAGCTTCTCTGTCCATCAGAGCAGAAGATAAAGCCTGACTGCCTGCTGGATGCTTTTCCCTGCCAGTGGCAACCTGATGAGCGAAGCCATTTCCGCTCTTTGCGTAGAGATGTGGCAATCCATAAATGTCTTTGTGTTTGCCTTTAGGCCAGTGAAGCACAACGACCTACACAGAACAGCCAATTATAAGATAAGAGACCTTCGTCCAGTCTTCATAAAACTACAAGCTGACCTTACGCTAGCCCACCACTCAAGGGGACAGTGAGTCAACACTTTACATTTACATTTTTCATTTTGGCCAAATCGTTAGAGTTAGTGTGGAGGTGTGAGATAAACATGGCCTTCACCAGACGTTGGGTCGCATATTGAGTTCAGCACAACCTGATTTGTCTCCTGTTCAACACTGCAGCTCATTTTCTGCTAGTCTTCCAGGTGGCCTTTGAGTAATAGCAGTAGCTGGTCGACCTGTCTTGACCTGCATTGATATGATTTATTTTCTATCTCTTGCCACTGCCTGGATAAAGGCTGTAGAAAAGGACAGAGAAAGAGAGCAGGAGGCAGCTGGAGGGATCACACATGGACAGTGATGGTTTAATGGTTTTACGAAACTCCCCTTGGATAAAAGTGTCAGCTAAATAAAGGAATCACACATGTTGTAGGCTACTTAACGAGATTCTGCACTGATTTGACTCAAGGATGGTCTTTTGCCACTTATTAATTCTGCCATACTGAGAGCACAATCCAAACAAACAGCAACTCTCCCCAGTGGACCTGCCCCCTTTAGTCCAGCACACTTACACGATTGGTTGGAAATGTCATGTGGCTTTGTGCTTTTGGCGCATCATTCAGTACCCCTTTCAGGTCATTTTTGTAATCCAAAAATGGCAAGCACAAAGCTCTCAAAGATATCCATTAATCTGTGCCACACTGTCATCTTCAAGAGGCCTTACAAGGGGAACAGCAATGGGCTGCAGTCAGAACCCATTAGAGTTGGACGTTGATCAAACAGATGGTCAGATGGCACCCACGTTCTCCACTCCACCCACCAGATGAGCTGGCTGTAAAGCGTGCGGAGCCGGTCTTGTGCACGCCATGCTCTGCTTCTCTCTGGAGAGGCCGGCCACTAAAGCCACTCTCAGCTAAACCAAAGATCCTTCATTGCTGACAAGATGGAGCAACATAATGCATCTCTATGGAAGCAAAATTCGAACAGTTCCTGTCTGCTTAAAGAGGCGTGTTGCAAAGACGTCATAGTAGGATATCGATCGGCAAGCAGTTCAGTTCAAATGTAACGTCACTTTCTAGGTCTGCTTAAAGGGGGATTTCGCCCCCCTCCCCTTTGCGAAAACAGAATGCGGAAATGGACGAACGTTTGCGCCTCTCGCTCCACTTTAACCCTCTCTGGCTAAACTACTCAATTTGTCTGTTCAAAGAAATAGGCACATTGCATTTAAATGCATTTATTGGATTTGAGTTTTGCATTTTGTCTTGTAAATTATGTATTGGAGCCTTTGGCTGTGGTAATATTTTCCATTTCCATACAACTGATCGTGTTGTGAATGTGACATCTCCTGTTACTCCTCCTATTTAAGGACAAATAGCTTAGAGCACATCAGTTGTTGTTGAAGTATTCATACATCTCCCTCTAGCAAACATCATATGACTAATCAACCATACCATGCTAACACATGCTGTTTTGGTTCATTAAGTTTTGTGTCCAGGCCTTTATTATTATTTCTCTGGCTATTATTCAAAATACCCCAAAGTAAACTATGTCATGGTGAGCCACTTCAAGAGATCTGAATGAGGAGGCATGGGGACAACATCTGGGTCTGGGTGAAATCAGGGTATGCAGCACACTCTAAATTATTAGGACATTAGAATAAGCTGGGCAGCTACATGGACTACTGTGAACCAACTGGTACATCTGGACACTAAACATAAAATAAACAAGAAAATCTAGATCCTTAAAGGTATTCTACTTCTTTTTCAACAAGTCAAAATGAACCTACAGTATGGGTTGCACAAAACATGTCCCTGAAGCTGTTTGCACTAAATTCCTCTCAGATTCTACATGATCAGCAGCTCCATTCTCGTCAGTGACAGTCCCTTTCAGAATTCATCCCTTTCCACAGGTGTATTAATCAAGCACCATGCAGTCTGCGTTGATAATCAAGGTGCTTGATACACCTGTGGAAAGGGACCTGATGAAACTCATGAACAGGCTGTTTCTGTAGTTGTTTCTTTAAATGCAAATGATCTGTTGCTGGACACACCCCTCCGGAACCTCTGATTCCATGATTACCTCAACAGGCGGCATGGTTAAACGGCAGGGACTATGAGACGATGACACTGATGGAGGACTCTCCACCAGAAAGAATATGTGACAAATGCCATTGCCTGTTCTGTTTGAATAAAGGAGACATCCGAATGGGTCACAGAGGCACATTATTATATCTCTCTACTGACCCACAAAAAGTCAATGCATGGTTTTGTTTCGCACTTCGATCAGAGACCCAAATGGAAGTAATCCCATCAAAGCACAGAAAAAGTGAGTTTTGCATAATATGGCCCCTTTAAGAACAAATGAAGGGTGCTACATGTATGTGGACAAGTAATTGAGGTTCCAGACTTCAAGTCCAAGTCAACACCTTTGTGGATGTTAATTAATTCTAGGGACTCATTCCCGTTCCCGTTGTTTACTTGTAGCCTCACACCCATTGAGATTTAAGCAGAGATATTAAATATTAAATAACTCTCATCCATATTTGATGAAAAGGCATTAATATCTGTTTAATAAAATTTGCATCTCTCAAGTTGCTTATGGCCGGGGCTGTGAACTCCAGCAAACCAGTACTTGGACATGCAATTAACCCTGAAACAATGAACTCCGATCAACACACTGAGTGACGGACAGGAACGGCCTCAGATGCGAGCAGCAAAGCTTTAAGCAACAATGCTAAAAAGCAGATCTCCCTGAGAGCATGAGGAGAGAGGCGAGCGCAACAATTTGCATAGAGACCAACCCCCAGTGGCTTCTCACCGACCCAATTAAGCCAAGAAAGCCTGGTCGTGCCGCTCGCTGGGCTAAGAGTCAAGTCATTCCCAGCACAAAAGAGAGAGCTGAGCCAGGAGCGGAGCCTGGTGTTCATTATTCATGCTCACCAAAGGCCCTGATTCAGCCGAGGCGGCCCAGCAACACGTCTGGCCTGTTCATCTCAATGCAGCAGGTTGGAGAAGTTTCTCGCTCGCGCTCTCTCGCCTTTGCCTTCCCCTTTTATCTTTTACACACTTTTTTGCTCGTCTGTCTGTGAAGTTATTGCACCTCTGGCCCTGTTATCGTAATGCAGACATTATGCTTCCTCCTCCTCTCCTCCAGTCTGCCTGAGAGAGACAGGGCATGACGCTCATTCCTGAGACCCGAATAAACTTAATGCACCATGTTTGCAAGGTAAGTACTTGGTAAGAAAAGCAGAACAACGATACAGGTCAAAACTATTTGGTGAAGGGTTACAGAAGTCAATTGTTATTACTGGCTAATTGGCAAATATTTTACAAATAGGCCTACTGAAACTACAAATACTGTTTCAGATCCATGATTCTTTTAAACTTACTTATGGGTTATCTACATTTACTTATGGATATGATGGTATTACTGGGTGGCTACAAACATTTAGGAACACTAATGTTAATAAAGGGTATGATTCTAGAGGTAATTACAGGGTCATTCACAGCTATTTGAAAGGTCGTATAGGTTGTGTTGGCTGTACTGTAGCCTACTTTCCTCAATATATTAGTACTCCATGATACACTGTAACATGAGTGTGCTGTATATTTAAGGAACACTTCTATCTTCTACCTTTTAATAACTGATTGATTGATTGATTGATTACTTTTTCCATCTCCAAAGAAAAATTATGATGTTACAGCATCAATTATTAATATTAACATATCCCATCCACAGATGCATTAGCCGCCAGATGCAGTATGTACAGTAAGTACCCTTTACTTTGCTTCAGCTCCTCCTAAGTGCACTGTTTGTGTTATGCTATACTGTATGCTTCTCCTAAGTAGGCTAATTGTAAGTAACGCATGATTACGTTTTGCGATACAATGAATGTTCAGATACTTTAAATTACCCAGTAATCTGCATTATTATCATACCCTTTACTCATCCTTTTATATGTCCTTACACATATTACAGGTAATTAACCTGTAATATGTGGAGCTGATGCATATCTGATGGTGGTGACAAAAGCCTAGATTTGTCATTTTAATAAGTTAATGAATGACATTTTTTATTTGTAAATACATTTCTCAAATAATTTCCTCAGAAATCTGATGGTTTTTGACATATCAGTATTGCGACATGAAAGATGCTCACATGAATATTTGCAATAATCAAAAACGATGAACATTAATCAGCATCCGTCTGACACTGATGTATTCCAAAGAGGTGAAATGGGGTCCTTCAGGGTGGCAGTCCACCTTAATATTGTCTAATTGTATTACAATTTAATGAATGTCTCAAAGCACTGACATAAGGTGAAGACTGTGAAATCTAAGAACAAGCAAGTGTCAGTTTGAAAAATAAGTGATGTTTTATCTGCTGTTTTTCATGAAAGTCATTTTCTTTGTAAGCCATTTGTAGTCCTTTTTTAAATAGTTTTTAGATTAGTGGTAGTACCATTGTGGCTATAGAGCTGAGCTAGCAAGCAGAAGATTGAGAGTTTAACTCAAGACCACCACTGTGGTGCCTTAATTTGAGCAAGACACCTGACCCCATGTTGCCCTGAGCAGACTGGCCCTTGTAAGAACTGACATACTGTGTGTAGGTCACTTTGGAGAGGAGCATCAGCCGAATATGTGAACACACATTTGGTATCAAAATGATTTGAGGGATACAATTGTGTTTAAATGCATTTTCATTTTTATTCTTATGTATGATTAAAATTATGCTAATTATTCGACTTGAAAGGAATTTCAATTGAGGAACATGTTTTGTGCCATGCCTTATAAATGACTGCAGTAAACAAGAGTGAGTAACATTACAAAAAAACGTCCCCCATCAGCCTGACAAATACATACATTTTTAGTGTAAGGCCAAACTTCTGATAGAGAAAAATGTTGGCCATTCGTCTGATAAAACTATAATTAGACACTTATACAACACAGAATTTCATTTCATTTTCAACTGGTAATGAGTTGAAAAGCAATTTTGGCATAACAAATAATAAATTAGTTCACAAATCCATTTGTTCATTTAACCAGACCATCTTACATATAATAAATAGAGGATAGAAAGAGAGAAGATAGAATGTCTCATCATTTTAGTGTAGTGTCTTTCCTCTGTTTTAATCTGCTCATCTGTGTCCCTATGACAGACCATAATCCAAACAATAAATGGCTGGGTGTGATTGGCTTACACCTACAGTAGGTACTGAAAAGCTGTGTTTTTTTAGTTAGCCAGCATCTTGTCTATTACAGTTTTTCTCAAATGCTAAAACACAAAAGCCAATCCTCTAAACCGAATGACCAGTTGCCTAAACACATTTACTAAATCTAGCCATAATTTTCCAATATCATAAACATATTTCACATGAAGACACAATTCACAAAACACAATCCTCCGTTCTCATAAATCTTAACACATTTTCCCTTGCTAAAACACATGTTGCAAAAGAACATATTCTCAAATGAAAGTTCATGTGATGCAAAATGCTTGCCACAGTCAGCAATAATTGAACACGATGAACACACCTGGTGTCATTTATTACACAGAACGACTCCAAATGGCAGACACTTGTTGCTAATGCTGTGACCAGTGGAGGCCTTCAAACTCCCCTATCACTTTGAGCAGAACCCTGGTGAGAGAGAGTCCATCAACTTGAAGCCAGCCCGGTAGAGATAGAGACATGCAGGATAAACTCATAAACATCAATGAGGAGTAAACATATCCCAGTACATCTAGCATCTCAAGTATGTGTTGTGTTAGGTTATTTTAAAAGTATTACTGTACATGCAAGACAGTTTGATCACAATCTTGCTAGCCATGCCAGCAAGTTAGATGCACATATGAGTTGTTAGCACATTCTCCCATTGGATCATCAGATTAGGACAGAGTGCGCTGTGCAGAACACCATTTACATTTTCAGCCTTTGCTCGAGGTCAAGTATTGTTGGTACTACTGTAAAAAAGACAGCACTTTATGTATCATATCAAGTTAACATGCCCACAGAGTGTAGCACTAGTACCTGGCTGCTCTAGCTGTTGGTTGCAGCAACTCGAGCGAGGTACAGTAGCACATTTTGTTTCATACCTACAGTGCTCTCATTCTACAATAAATATCACATTCAACAGCTTATATATATTACATAATATATTAAAATATTACATGATGAGACATTTTGATCACAATCTTGCTAGCCATACCAGCAAGTTCATGCACATGATATATAATTCACTGAATTTTAAGATATTTGTCATCTGCTTAACAAGTCAAACTAGACTGGCATACAAAATGAAGGTGAAATGACAAGACAAAGTCACAATAAACTTTTAGTGTAAACTGTAACAAACTACTACAGTGCATGATGAAATGCACAATATACCATAATGCTTAGCTTAACATTTGCTCCCCTGCTGAAAAAGCAGCTAGAAACTGGTTTTAGCTGGTCTTTGCTGGTTTTCTTCCAGCTCTAGCTGGTCTTTGTTGGTGTACAGTAACTGGTTGGGCCCCCCATGTGGATATGACGTTCTGAGGAAGATCGTCATGCTGGTGACCACCCTGCCTAGCATGACATTGTTTGTGTACAACGGTAATGCTCGTTTGCTAGAATGACCAACATAAGCATGGTCAGTTAAACCAGCAAAGTAAGACCAGCAACACCAGCTATAATGACCAGTTTGAGGTGGTGCGACAACCAAAACCAATTGAATTACCATCGTTAACTGGGTAATCTAGCTTGACCAGCAAAACATACCTTCAGCTGGTCAACCATCATAGGGTGGTCAAACAAGCTGATCAACCAAACCACCTTACGCTGGTCAGGCTGTTTTTCTCAGCAGGGTCAACCTACCCACAGCAATAGTCTTTTTTCCTGCTGCGTTACCCATAATGCTATAACTACATAGGCTATAATAACTTCTGTCACTGAAGTCATTGAATCTGTCTCTACAAGATTCATATTGTATATGTAAATAGAATATAGTGTAATTGTAAATGTAACCTTAGGTAAAGATGGGGGAGAGTGAGTAGTGTGTAAAATATTAGCATAACTGCAGTGCACAGGTCTTCAGCGTGATGGATCAGGTGGACAGACTGCAACTGCATTCCAAAGAGCCTAGAACAAGGGGAAAGAAAAAGAGACAAATGAAGTGTGCAGGCCTGTGAGCTTTGCAAGTAGGTAACCTATGAAATTCAATGTACAGTATATACATAGAAACCAGACCATTATCCATGATGGTAAATAACTGCGATGCAAAGATTATTCAAGCACCATTTCTAACCAAGCTCCTGGGCAGATGCTTCCATTTCCAGTTTATTTTCCTCAATGAACTCGAGTCCCCCTGATCCTGTGGTGGAATAAAAAAAAAAGCAACCTTTGGGAAACTATGACGCCAAGTGTAACTAACCTTTTTTTCCATGTATAGAATGCATTCTTCTACCAAACATAATAATTTATTACAGAACTGTGCAACATCCTAATGCATGACAAACACGTTTGTGGACAAAAGGCTGAATATTCTTCTCACTTTTTAGACAAAGGACACTATTTTCATGTAATATGTAATATGTTATACAGTATGGCTTTGTATGTATGCATTTTGTAGTACAAAAGTTCTGTCTAGGTTCGTTGCACTTGGTACCACACAAGAAAGTAATTCTCTGAATACTGCACGCGTCATTACGCTTTGGCATTATTCTACTGTACAGGACACTTTGTACCATTGCTGCATTGTCCCGCTGAACACTCATTGACTTCAGCTACCTGAATGCCGTGTCCTCCATTATCCCTTACTTGGGTAAAGCATTTGTATAAACTTAAATGAGCAAACTTTGTGTACTTACGTGGATAGATGTAAAATTCCTGACTTTTATCTGAACAAAAGTACAATCAAAATTCATATTAGTAGGATTTCATTACTTTGTGGGTGTTATTATGTCAACACTGTGACATGATAGTCATACCTTTGGCATAAGGAGCATGCCTAATTTCTATGGCACACTCATTGTACTCTCTATGGATGACTTGGCACACGTAAGTCCCCTTGTCCTCTGGATTGATCTTCCTCAGTTCCAGGAATATCTTCCCATTCTCCAGCATTTCCTTGCAGAGGCTTACTCTGCCTTCATAGCCCCTTCCTTCTTTCTCCTGGCCATTTTGGTACCGATAAATACACTCTGTACATTTAAACCACCGGATCTCCATGTCAACAGCACTTTTTTCAGATGAGAGTTGACAAGATAATATGGCATTTGCATCACATGAACAGTGGACGGCGACATCTGAAGGGACCACTTCTGGATAGAGAAAAGGATATTTTAAATTATACAAAATACAATTTATGCCCAGTCCTGAACATTCTCTCTGCAAAAATAAATCACACTTGTCAATTTGTCTCCACATACACACAAACACACCAAGATACCCTACACACACAAAGAGGCATATACTGTATGTGTGTGTATATGTAAGGGATAATCAACGACGCGCCGTGCGTTTATAGGAAAATAATGCACGTTCGAAGTGGTAATAAGGACCCGACGCCGCAGGCGGAGGGGACTTTACACTTTCGATAAGTGCATTATTTTCCTATAAACGCACAGGGCGCGGAGTTGATTATCCCGCTTATACCACTGCTACTATCATATTGCCGCTGTCTTAGATACAACGTATTCAAGATATTCAAGTGTAACGAGGGCAGCCGTGGTGTACTGGTTAGCGCATCGGGCTTGTAACCGGAGGGTTGCCTGTTCGATCCCCGACCAGTCCACCACGGCTGAAGTGCCCTTGAGCAAGGCACCTAACCCCTCACTGCTCCCCGAGCGCCGCTGGTTGGGCAGGCAGCTCACTGCTCTGGGTTGTGTGATTCACCTCACTGTGTGTTCACTGTGTGCTGTGTGTTCACTAATTCGGTTAAATTGGGTTAAATGCAGAGAACTGAATTTCCCTCACGGGATCAAAAAAGTATATATTCTATTCTATTCTATTCTATAAGCCCAAAAAAAAGGAACTACTTCATAGCCGTGCGGTATATAGAAAAATAATGCACGTTCCAAATAGCGCATCACAATAGGAAATTTGACCAAGCAGTGGTATAAATATATATACATATTTATACTGTATATATATATATATATATATATATATATATATATATATACAGTATATCAATTAAAGGAATATGCCACCCAAAAATGAAATTAAGCCAGTCTCGGTCACCCCCAGAGTTAGAGCAGTGAAAAAACCCCGGTTAAAATCCGTCCGGGCATTCTCCTGCTTTGGGAGCAGCATTTTTAGCTTTAGCTTAGCACAGTTGCTGTAAATGAAGGCTGTCAGTGAGCACGTCCTCCAAAAAAGTGACCGAGACATCTACATTTTTTTCTAAATATATCTTGGGAGCCGTGTGTTCAAAACGAGTACAAATCATAATGCAAAATCGAACGAGGCTATTACCTGGGCAGATCTTTACTTGGAACTATATTCAGCCTCATCGCCGGCGAAGCACCGCTAGCTAGGCGCAAAGTTCTCACGTAGCAGTCTTGTAAACTCCCAACTTCTAGATTCGACTGGAACTTCACGGGATGGGATTCAAGTGGTGTAGACGTCTCGGTCACTTTTTTGGAGGACATGCTCACTGACACCCTTCATCTACTACAGCGACTGTGCTAAGCTAAAGCTAAAATCGCTGCTCCCAAAGCAGGAGAATGCCCGGACGGATTTTAACCGGGTTTTTTTCACTGTTCTAACTCTGGGGGTGACCGAGACTAGCTTAATTTCATTTTTGGGTGGCGTATTCCTTTAAGTTCCAATACGACAATGATTGATATATAATGAATGATTGTCTGAGTCTCCATATGCTCCTCACTTTCAGCCTGATTCTTTGGTACCTCGGACAACAGCAACCCTAGAGAGAATATGAAATATGTGAAGAAATTAGTGTTATCTACAAAACAACAACTAAATAACTAAATATATATATTTTTTACCACATTGATGAGATAATTTTACAGTTTTTTTGCTTTAATGTGTCAAATCGGACATCAAGTTTTATAAACAATTAACACACAGGCCTAAACAGAAGCACTCTGGAAATTAGACACATTTTGTTTCCAAAAGACTCGGAACACTTGCAGCATTCCCCTCCCACTTCCCCAGGCCTCATCTACATCAATGATAATCTGATGAGCGCCCTCAGTGCTTCAACATCCCAATGGTCATGTTTTGTACTGCTTTGCCATCTGTGACTAATCTGTAAACCTATGAACTCTTTAAAATAGCTATTACAATGCTTTCCAGAAATGCTCCATATATCTAAAGTGACTCTTGTGAGTGATTTTACTGTACTAAATGATGTTTTCTAAACAAAGCTCGGGAGGAGCCCTTAGGGACGATTGACACCAATTAACTCACCGCGCCTTCCGCTCCAAGGGTATTTAAGCCGGCCTCCTTTTCTATCATGCCACACGCCCCGGCGTTCGCAAAAGTCACCCCTCCTCCTGCCCCTACTCCTCCATTTCACTGATAGCCCAGTCACTCATCCTCCTTCCTTACACAGGGCTTTAACGCGATATCCGCTCCAGGCATTTCAGGACCACGGCCAGCTACCTAGCCAAACATGCTGTTAACGTTACACCCAAGCACAACAAATCATACCGATGGGCGAACTAGTGAATAACTTCTTAGGCTTCTAGTGTTCTTGGGAAACATGACCCTGGCCAATTTAGGCAGGAGGCACAACAAATATAGCTACATTGTTGAATGTTTTAAGTTTTTTTCAAATACTTCATGAATTTTACTATAATTTATTGTATCTTACATTAAAATTATTCCAGTAAAAACTGTCATGAATTTAACATTGAAGAAAATGTTTATAAAACACTGAGTTGAAAAATAGTGTAATTGGTTTTCAGAATTGCAGGTCATGACAACGTAATGGATTACCTTCTGGGTCTGGATCTTTTGATTTTTCCAAACCTATGTACAAGAATAAGGTGTACAATTAGGCACAATAATATGTGAACACAAAGTGAAATGTGCTTTTATTACAACTACATTAACTACTACATCTACTACTACTACTGCAATTAATTCACCATCATCACCTTCCCAAAATAATGGCATAAAATGTTTCCAGGTTTTTCAGACTTAAGCCATTTTAGGAAGGTGACATTATAACTTAAACAGAGCCTTAAACATCAAATTTTACGGAGACTATACAGTACATACCTTTTCTGTACAGGACAACAGCCAGAATAACAGCCATCAGAAATAGTACCAAAAAAAGAACAATTAAGGAATCTTTCCAAGGGCCTGTATAAGAAAAACACACACATTTTACTGTTAATTCCAAACGCACCTATATCAGGAGTCTTGCACTCTAGCTTCATGATGCCTGTGTTTTATTTCACAGTGTTCTCTATATGCAGCAGCTGCATTACAGATCTAGTCCACCAAGACCAAACAAACTAGTGTAGTGAGTTTGAGGTCTGTAATATACTCCCATGTCTGAACAGGACTCTCACCTTCACTCTTCTGTTTCAGACTCTCCCTCTCTGCCAGTATCTGGTGCACTTGAGGTTGAAAAGCAAAACATGGTTTACAAAGTAACAGTGCACTGAAGAATATTCAAACTATGCATTGCGTTCACACACTCATAATGACTGGGAAAGAGAGGGAGAGCCTACTTCAATCCCTTCCCAGCCTTGCTCCTCCACATGTGCATTCTAAGTCTAACTTCAACTGTATGGGAGTTGACTGTTGTACGTGCCTTTGTCACCAGACTTCTCTGATCTCTTGAGGCAACACATGTTATGTGATGTAAGGATGTATCTATACCTGTCCCTGGTAAGAACCTGCTCTCTTTTCTCTCATCTTCAGAGAGACCTACAGAGCACGCAATCCACTCAGAGGAAGAGTGCAGCAGCCAGGAAGTCACACTCACAAGTCCATGGGCATCTGAGAAAAACATTGCAGACAGAGAACATTGATAATGACTAAAAGCTGTTGTCCAAACATGTGGTACACTGTGTTTGCTGCATACTTGGCTGAAAATAAATGCTTCCTGTGTACTGTAGATGCAAACACAGCTTTTGTCAGTTTAAATGAACAGTCTGTCTAATTTATTAATTAACTCACCACATAATGCACATCCATACATTTGAGGTGTATAGTGTTTCAGAATACAGTACATTACTGTACTTACCTGTTGCAATATGATAGCTCTTGCTGGGGATTTCGGTGCCTCCTGGGTTTCTCCAGGTGAGTGTGGGCTGTGGTGACCAACCCTCTGATTCACAGGTAACGTTCACCTGCCCACTGCCACCATCAGAGACTGAAAGGACCGGTGGAGTGCCCATCACTGAAGGGAGAAGTGCAGTTGGGTGATCGGGAGAATTTATTTATCTTTGAGCTCAGAGCTGTGATTGTACAAAAGTTTCTGATAATCAAGAATGATAAATCACTGTATTATTAATGCGATGTTGCAGTAACTAACAGTAATGTGAAGTGAAGTTTCCACTCCTCACCTTTCACAACTAGGTGAATTCGGGCCTGCTGGTACGTTGTCTTAGCTGAAACATAGCAGACATAATCTCCACTGTCTTCCAGTTGGACTTTGTCCATTTCCAGGGACAAGATTCCCTTTTCCAGCTCCCCTGTCAGACGCACCCTGCCCTTGTACTGAGCGTCAGCAGGCTGCTGCTGGATCTGCTGTTTCTGGTAAAGCAGAACGGGAGTTTTGAACTCATGAGGCCGGTGCCAGCGCACCTCCAGTGAGTCAGTGAACGCCGGAGAGACTGAACAGGGCAGGATGATGGAGGAGTCCTTCCAGGCATAGAGTGGCCCATCAGGAACAGACACAGTGAATGTGTCAGGGACTGTGGAGGGAGACGGTCAAAGAAGACTTTCACAATTGGATTCCACAAAATATTACATTGACATAGATAGATAGATAGATAGATAGATACTTTATTGATCCCCAAGGGGAAATTTGAGATGTATTTGGCTTAACATATACTGTAGATGTTTTTCGTAATCTA
Organism: Sardina pilchardus; assembly: GCF_963854185.1. Classification (NCBI taxonomy): domain Eukaryota; kingdom Metazoa; phylum Chordata; class Actinopteri; order Clupeiformes; family Clupeidae; genus Sardina; species Sardina pilchardus. Next base: position 50,625,643 of record NC_084994.1, read on the forward strand.
AAAATGTGACCATGCTTCATATTATGTACATGTGTAAAAGTGTGACTACTTTGAATATTGCTAATACTGCAACATACTGTAATGTTAGGTAATGTGTAAACAAAGTGAAGAGATCCTTTCAGCACCAGATCAGATCCACTGTCATTGGTAGCTGACATGACTGCATGTACACAATACAATTTAAGCAACAATACAAGCCACACAACGTTACCTTGTGTGTTCTTTTTTACCTCAGAGACTGAATTAAGATTGGTTAAAGCAACATGAAATCCGAAAAGGCCCTTACCCGATGCGCCACTACACACAGGTAAAAGGAACAGCAACCACAGCATTCCTGACAAAGACAGTAAAACAAGACATTAGTAATATTCAGAAAATGTTCCACAACAGATGAATTGAAGATCTCCTCTGATGTGCAAAAGATCTTCTACACAGCTACGATGGAGTCTACCCTCTCTGGAGACATCATGGCCTGGTACGGAAACAGCAAGTCCCAAGACAGAACGGCCCTACACAGAAAGACATGGGCCAGTTTTCCCAAAAGCATCGTAAGCAGGTAGGTCGTAAAATGTGCAGACTGATTCCCGAACCCTCATTGTAATGTAACGTAATGTAATGTAATGTAATGTAATTCTTGACTTACCTACAGTACAGGTGCCTGTTGAGGTGGTCACGATCATGGCAACCTCATCAAGGACAAGGAGGTGGTTATCCCCAGCCACATCCCCCTTGCTGATCCTTGACGTATCAATTGTAACTGTTGAGGTGACCATGACCATGGCAACAGCAACAAGCAGGAGGTGCTCATTGCAGCTGCACATCCCCCTACGGACAATTGCACTCATTGATGCACTTATTCCTACTGCACTCTACCTTTTAATTTCACTATTTTTGTGTATTTTTGTCAAACCTACTGTATTCCCACTCTTACTGCACTCCTTTTAAATTTTCCTTAAATTGTTGTTAGAATTTTACCATGTTGTAAGTCACTTTGGTTAGTGTCAGCCAAATGTAATATAATGTAATGTCATGTCATGTAATGTCATGTCATGTCATGTCATTGCTTAAGAACGTCATGAAAACAATTGTAGATTTACGGTGATCCAGAGTACTCGTTACTGGCTAAGAACTTCTTAACAGGTAGGCTACTTCTCACCGAGGTCACCGGCAGGACATGGAGGGATCTTTATCTTTTCTATATTTACTTATAATGAATCAGATTTAGCTTGCAAAATAACAAATAACATACTTACAGTAATACTCATAATAATATGATTTAAATGAAAGACAAAAATGCAATGAAGTTATGAAACAAGACATTAGCAGAATAGTTTCTGATTGTCTTTGTCTCTCTGTAGGCTATCTTTTATTATGCCTATAGAGCAGAGTAAGGAACATGTCGTTTAGTCTGTGCTGCATCAACATTTAAGCTGATGTTGGGCTATTTAAGGCAACCTACACATTTCCTGATAACAATGGATACATGCACTTCTGAGGGTTTTCTACGATTCATCTTAATTCATCATCTGTTCATCATCTGTTCATCATCTGATCATTTGTTTGGTTTTCCCAACTGTTTCCCGAACATGCCTGTGGCGTGAACGCGCTTGCACTACTCTTACTGTAAGATGCTCTTCAGGGGAGCTGTCCACATTCATAGTTCTGAAATATCCTCTAATTTGGTGATGTCATGTGGCTGCACTGTCAAACCAACTATTTAAACTTGAGATCTTTATTCATTTATTTCTATACGAAAATAGGTATGTGCAGGGCTGAACATAAATAATATGGGTGCATGTTACCGTCAGTGTCAAATGATTAGTGAAAACTTGTATTCATTATTTCAATCAAGGACATTCATATGAAGTTATATGATACTGTCACCTTGCATAGTGCGAAAATAAGTTGGCAGGGTCTTAAAAAATTGAAAGATGAAGCCCATTTCCGCCACTTCGGGAAAAAATTGCCAGATACTAAGTCAAAACTAGATGCACCGCATTGCGGTACACAATATGACCACCACTCAGTTCTGCACATCCACTCCACAAAAATAAGTTACACTGGTGAACTTTCCTGTATATTTGTGCAATTGATATGCACATATCTCCTATTGTAGCTCATGTGTGTGTGCATGTGTGAGTTTGCCTTTGTGCATAAGAGAGAGAGTGTGTGTGTGTGTATGTCTGTGTGTGTGTGTGTGTGTGTGTCTGTGTGTGTGTATGTGTGCGTGCATACGTGTGTGTCTGTGTGTGTCTGTGTGTGTGTGTGTGTGTGTGCGCGCATGTGTGGAATCTGTGGACATGTGTGTATCTGTGCCTGTGTGTGTGCATGTGTGAGTATGTGTCATTTTTAACCAGCAACCCTTCGCTCAAAAGCATCATCTGCAGGCTGATGGGTGTACAGTCACTAAATGTACATAAATTGATTTATCCCCCCATCATGGATGAAATTCCACAAAACTTGGCACACTCTCAGAGGATGTCAGGTTGATACACAAGAAATTTGGTGTAGTTCATAACATTTCATCTGAAGATAGGGGCAATTACAGCAATGTTGCATTTTCATTTTTTACCATGGGGGTGCAACTCACAAATGACAAATGCACAAATGCTAAGTTGATGCGGACTCTTAAGACCAATATACCATAAACATTTTGTCATCCTCAATGCCACGGTTCAGGTGTCTAGTGGCTTAACCAGCTACACCAACAAAGACCAGCAATAGCTGGAGGAAAACCAGCAAAGACCAGCTAAAAACCAGCTATCAGCAAAGCTGGTTTCTTGCTGTTTTTCCCCAGTACGGTTTACAGTAGCCTATTCATTCTGAGGGAAATTTTAGCCAAAATCCAATAGAACACAAGTTGAAACAAAGGCCACAACATTAGATGATAGGCTATGTGTTAATGGATTTATAGCCTAAAAGTCATAATGCAGCAGTGTTTTTTTTTACCGGGAACACACAACTAGTAGCAAAACCAGCTGAATTAGAATAGCCTATGTTTGCCCATTTTACATCAATTTCACTTTTAAAGTTCCATGCCACACCCAATATGATCCAACGTTTCGGCTGTAGGCTATTTCTATTTCTATGACTGGCGGTAGGCTAACTGCATGCCGAAGATCTAGCGATGATGCTGCATGAAAAAAACCCACCTTCTTCGAATTAATATTCACTTCAATAATGGAACAGAGACAGTGAACATACAGTAGTAGGCTAGTCTAATCTTTGCCTTTAGAAATGGTTGTGCTATTAAGGTAAAGGAATATAATTTGTGATTTAGGCTATGATTGCTCTTTTTGTTTAGAACGTAGGCCTACCTGTCCGATGGGTTGTAGACGCCATATCGAAGACTTGTTGCCTTACGAAGTAGTCTATATAGCCTATGGCGATTCTGCTGTTTCATCGGGGTCCAACCCAAGCCATTGCCATCAACAGCCTACAGCTCGGTTAGCCTACAGTGAGTTGGCTAGTTTTACTTTCGTTTTCTAAAGACGATAATCTATTTATTAGAAATGCCTATTTGCACGGCATCGCCTGTTCATAATTGAAAAAATATAGACCTATCTAATGACTATCGATGGTTGACAGGTTCAGAACTGCACGAAATTTGACGTGTAGGATCATTATATAGGGTGACCAGATTTGAGTTTGCAAAAAAAGAGGACATTTCAGCGCGGGGGGGGGGGGGGGGGGGGTGTTGTATTTGGGTCACATAGGCTATGCACCTATGAACACGTGCATTCATACAAATGTGTCAACATACATGGTGATATATGATAATGAGCTTTATTGGCCGGTGTTCTGTCGAGTTGGGCTGCCTCGTCGAGATGAGCTACCGTAGCAGAATTCGATAGAACGTATCTGTTGAGATGGGCTACCTATCAAGTTGGGCTACCTTAATACCTATCAAGTTGTGCTACCTACAGTAGTGGCACTGCCATTTCGTATTTTCAAACGATTTAGGGCCATTTATATAATAATATAATATGTTTTATGTACATTTACACCCAAACCCCAACATTAAAAATGCACATTTACAAATAAACAGGATTTTCCGGTCATTGGTAGTAAGACAAATGTGTTAAATCAGGCTCCAACCATAACCTCTAACGCTGATATTTACCACGTTATGTACAGTATTTTAGCCTACTTCCTGTTATCTGTGTTCATTCTTGGCAAAGCCATGAGATATCGATGGCTTTGGTTCTGGGGAAGCTGTGGAACTTGCTGCTTAAACGATCTGTTGGAAACGACGACATCGAGGCATCAGGTGAGCTTATCCGTCATTTAACCAGAAATAATACACCGTTTCAAAGCACACTGGACATGTTTACAACATCTCTGAATGAATGTTGCCCTGCTGAAATGAAGCTTTCAGCTAGCCAAGACCGCGCTCTTCTTAAGCCATGCATTATCGTTATTCACTTGTCGATCAAACTTTCTGTTTCTTCAGTGCAACCCGATGTTATTTAAATGTATGGGTAGTTGTTAAGTGTAGCTGTTAGACATTTTAATTCAGTATCACAAAGCGGGTAATAATGATGTAGACTTGCGTCTAGCTACTCTGACACGTGTAAACAAAGCTAGCCTATGCCCAAAACGTTAGCCCTCATCAGTAGCCTAATAAACCAGAGGTCAAATTAACAAACGGATCTTGTCTGATGCTGTGTTGATCGTATGCATGCATTTCCCCCTTGTTTTTATTTTATTTTTATTTGAAGTCCTTCAGTTGACAGCTTAGAAAGGTAAAGCTATTAGTAGCCTAGCTGGCTCTCCTTCGCAGAGGTGGTTGCATAAAATGTGTATGGTATCCTGAGCTCATGCGGCATGCAACAGGAAAGATGTTTAGGCTACATGTCAGATACCCCGTCTATTTCTTATGTGAGTCATACCAAAATGCATGGCGACATACCCAATGTAGACCTTCCATGCTGTGCTTCCAGATAGGCAAATGAATTAAGACATGCAAGTGCACATAGAAACCATAGAAATGTGATTGGTTCTATCTCCATCTATTGTATGTTAAATTGAATATATGATGCATTCTTTTTCTCAGATGAATCATTTACATAATTTACATTATGAATCTGCAATATCAAGAGGAGTGCTCCCATGAATTCATCCATAGGTGAGTTCATGTCACACTTTCAAACCTGTGTGTGTGTGTGTGTGTGTGTGTGTGTGTGTGTGTGCGTGCGTGCTATATATAGTGTACTATTCTATATATTTATAATATACACTGCTCAAAAAAATAAAGGGAACACTTGTTCATAGGAGTATAGCATCAAGTCAGTCACACTTGTGGGATATTGATTTGGCCAGTTATGCAACAGAGGTAGTTGTGAATCAGGTTGACCTGCTTTGATGTCAACAAAATTTACTACAGGTGTACTAGAGGGCCAACTGTGAGACGACCCCCAAAACAGGAATGGTTTTACAGGTGGTAGCAACTGGTAACTTTTTCATCTGTATCCTTTTTGACTGATGTTTCACTAGTTTTGCATTTGGATAGGGTCAGTGTTACTACTGGTAGCATAAGCCAATATCTGGAGCCTACAGAGGTAGTCCAACTCCTCCAGAATGGCACACCAAGCTGTTCCATTGCCAGAAAGATTGCTGCGTCTCCCAGCATAGTTTCAAGAGCATGGAAGAGATTCCAGAAGACAGGCAGTTGCTCTAGGAGAGCAGGACAGGGTGGCAGAAGGTCCTTAACCCAGTAGGAGGACCAGTATCTGCTCTTTTGTGTAAGGAGGGACAGTAGGAGCCCTACTATAGCCCTACAGAATGACCTCCAGCAGGTCACTGATGTGAATGCCTCTGGCCACACTGTCAGAAACAGACTTCATGAAGGTGGCCTGAGAGCCCGATGGCCTCTAGAGGGACCTGTGCTCACTGCCCAGCACCGTGGAGCTCAATTGACATTTGCCATAGAATGCAAAATTGGCAGGTCTGCCACTAGAGCCCTGTGCTTTTCACAGATGAGAGCAGGATCACCCTAAGCACATGTGACAGACATGAAAGGGTCTGGAGATGTCGTGGGGAACATGATGCTGCTGCAGTGTAGTATAGTCTTATATGAAGTAGAAGTATTGTGTTGTAGTACTATGCAGGAATATGTAGTTATAAGCAGTACTATCCTTTATATTTTAATGAGTGTTGTATGGAGTTGAAGTATTGTGTCGTGTAGTACTGTGCAGTATACATTTATAAGCAGTACTATCCTGCATAGTACTGCTTATAACTACGTAGTGCTGCATAGTACTACACAACACAATACTTCTACTTCATACAACCCTGATTTCAAAAACATAAATGCAGTTAAAATGTCTGTTCATTTTATTGTGTAGAAGTGTGTTAACATTACAAATTCACTTCCAATTGATTCCAGCTTAGTCTCAACTCCCTTCCATTATGCTGTACAGATTTATATATCTGGTGTTCATCTTTTTAGGTGTCTTGTGGGTATTAATCCTGAGAGGGGGACAAAGGCAAATGGCAGGAAAACAAGAAGCACCCCTCCTCAGGTTTCCATGTGCTCCGAAAACTGATGGACTGTTGTTATGCCCTCGTCTGAAAATGGTGAGTATTATACAGTGCAACCGGAAAGTATTCAGACCCTTTGTTGTGACACTTGCAATTGAGCTCTGGTGCATTTTATTTCTATCAATCGTCCCTGAGATGCTTCCACAAGTTGACTAGAGTCCATCTGTGCCTAAATGAATTCATTGCCCATTATTAGGAGAGGCAGCCATATCTTTATATAAGGATTCATATTGAAGATGTAAAATTCTACAGCATCGAAAATGCTCAAGGGCATGGTAGCCTCCATCATTCTCAACTGGAACATTTTGGAACAACCAACAGTCTTCCTAGATGTGGCTGCTCAGCCGAACACAATGCTATTGAGTATAGCAGGGAGCAACAACACTTAACACACATAGAAAAGTGCATGGTTTACAGAGAAAGCAGCAGTGAGGTTCAGTTGTGCAAAAAGTGTAAAGTGAGGAAGACCAGGTTATGAAGTGAGTGCTTAGTGCATGTTCAGGTGAAGAATAGCTTGTACTGTAAATAGGTACTATCCCTAAAGTGTGATGTTTTACATCTGATACTACTGTACCTTCTCCCTGGGTGACTGTGAATAGATGGTGTGCTGGATGGGAGAGGTCAGAGATGATGTTTACGGCTTTCTTGGAAAGAAAAAAAAGGCAGACTACAGCCAACGATTTTAGAGGCCCTGTGTACTACCCTCTCAAGCCGTTGTTTGTCCTGGCTGGTGGTGGCACTACCATACCATGCCAGAGCAGGATGGAGAAGGTGAGTACGCTTTCGATGGTAGCCTGATAGAAGTGGATCACGCCTGCTTGACCGACCCCAAATTTCCTCAGCTGGCGGAGGAAGTGTAATCTCTGATGGAAGGAGGGGACCCACTACTTGGCCATTAATGGAGATGGGAAGGTTTGACAGGCAGGATGGTGTTGAAAGCTGAGCTAAAGTCAATGAACAGTACACAGGCATAGGTGGACTAAGTATCAAGATGCTGTAGAATGAAATGTGTGCAAAATGACTAGACTACTAGACGTTCAAAGATTTTCATGACAACAGAAGTGAGTGCAACAGGCCTATAATCATTAAGACAGGTTATGTTAGTTTTCTTGGGCACTGGGATGATCAGATTTAAGACATGCAGGTACCATTGTACTGTTAAGAGACAAGTTGAAGATGTTAGTGTGAGTTGGAGCAAGTTCATTTGCACAGTTCTTTAATGTAGCTGGTGTCACCATCAATGTTGAACTACTCCATAAAGACTTTTAGCAAATTGGTGTAAATAAAGTGAGTTAGCTTGAAAATGTTCCACTCAAGGTGACCAATTGTATATTTTTCTTTCACAGAAAAGCCCAAGGACTCAGAACATGAAGCCAAAGAAGTAGATGATGACTCGGACCAGACATACCAAATGGAAAAGCCCATTAAACAAAAGTAATCAACCCTACTGGAGATGAATGCGAAATTCTAAATCAAGTTTTAACATTAGATTTCTAAGTTTCCAAAGGATAGGTCAAGCAGAAGTAGTGCAAAAGGTGTCCTACTTGCTTCGGTAGGAGGGGAAACGTATTGTCTAATAAACGTTTTTAGTCTTGCACCAAATCGTCAAGGTACTCATGGCTGTCAGTTAGCGGTATAACAATATTTTAACAATTTTTTTAAGAAATCTTAAGTGATGAAATATATTGCTCTACGCTCTATAGGGCTGCTTGATTATCGTAATAAACATTATCACGATTATTTTGTTCAATATTGAGATCACGATTATTAGATGTGATTACTCAGTGATTTTGGAACTATCATCCATATTCAAAATGCAATTTTTAAAAATGTTTTAGTTGAATTTTAAATATAATCCAACAGGAAAAAATACATGTAAAAAGATAATGCACAAGACAACTTGAGACAAAAGGAGAGCATTGTAATGAAACTGAATGTTGCAAAATAATGATTATATTTTGATTATGCTATTTTCATAATTGTTTAATTTGAGTTATTTCACAATAGGTTTCAAAGAATTGCTGTACTACTTTAAGATTATTATTTTTATTTATGTGGTGATGATGATGCCTCCCTTCCTTCAGATGGAGGCTGCTGAGGCAGTTCATCAATACAACACACACAAACACACAAATGACGTGGAAATAAAGCATGCCATGCTTAACTCATCAAGTGAAGTGTTATTTGGATAAGATCGTACCAATGTAGTAATACAATATGTATCTACTCATGATAAAGTGAAGGTATTGCTACAACATTTAAAGGTGAATATCTCTGGCCTATCACTGAGATGTGTTTATAGTCAGAAGTTGCAGAGCATCTTCAAAAGTATGACACCCATTAGGCTCCATGATCTTGGCAAATTTGAGCTGGTTTACCGAGATGTTGTAGCCTACCACTTAAAGAGTGCAATAAAATTGTATTAATTAACTGTCATCGAGTCCATTTTCTTGTCTCAACTCAAGAAGTTAAGCCTACCTTACACTGATAAGATTTGGGAAAGATTGTATTTTAATGCCTCTCTTTCAAGCTTTGCTCAAAAGACTACAATCTTTCAATAATCTTTCCCAAATCTTGTAAATGTAAGGTAGGTTATAGTTCATTTTGCGATGCATGGTGCCAAAGGTGTGGTGGTAAAATGCAGGTGGGTAAACTATGAATTCTCATGGAAAGGTGGACTATGCCATGTGGTAGGCTCAGATTTTCATAAAAGGCTTTCAGAACATGTTTGATGAAGGTTATTGTTCGATGTTTATAACAATACCACGTGGTATTGATTAATAAAATATATGAATGTATATTGTTAATGTGGATAACACAGTGTGATTTTTGAATGTGAAAAGTTGCAATTGGTGAATAAACTATTTTGAGAGGTAGATAAACAACAACAGGTGGATAAACTATTTCTGAAATTGTGGATAAACTACGTTTAGCTGCTACTTGCGTTTATCTTCCACGACATCCCTGCCTTTAGCAATGTTATGATGGGTTATTCCGATTAGTTTAGCTAGCTAACAAGAACACATTTTACACGATGGGAAATCAGTCATTTATTTTAAATAATCGCCTACCTCGCTATTTATTTTTACATTATCGTTACACGACGACGTAGTAGACATTTATACATGTTGAGTCGACTAACTATCCACATCCTCGCTGTTTACATGGACGCTACCTCGGTGTTGAGAAAGGTAGCTTAAAATGACAGTCGTTTTACTCCCAACATTCGATTTTGACGGATTTTTCAAGTGCGCTTGCGCGGTAGCTCATCTCGACAAGTAGCTCAGATTGACAGAACACCGGCCCAACACTAACAGAAAAACACTGCTTCAAAAGGCTTTTTTGAACACTTGCAGTTGAAAGTTTTAGATGTGCAAAAACAAACTATACATTTGTAGGCTATACAATGTAAAGTATATGCACAACAATGGTAAAACAAAAATAAGAAAAAATAAAACCTAATTGCACAAAATGAGACATTTTTTAAGTTGGAAAAGTTGTCCAATGGCGGATACTTTTCAGTCCTCCTAAACTGCCTGCTTTGCAGGTCAGGCACTCAGCTTCGTATTGATCTCGACCGAGACAAAAATATGGAAATTACGTTTCAATTCGTCAGTGAACTTGCACTTGCGTTTCGGCATGGCTGAAGATGCCGGATAGTTTTGCGCATTGCCAGTGGTAAACAAGGAAGTGTGCGCTGATGAGGTGAATAACCAATTAAATGTTTAGCCCGAGAATATCGACCAATGACGGTAGCTCTAAGGTCAGGCTCTACACTTCAACTCAATGCAAAGCGAACTGTAGGTGGAGGGCGTGATTAGCCTACTATGTGAATGAAAGAGAGAGCAATGCAAATTCGGTGAAAACACGTTAGGTTAGAATAAAAAGAATCCCGGACGATTCTGAAATTCCGCCCGGACACATGTTTAGGTTTCAAAAAGAGGACATGTCCGGGAAAAAGAGGACGTCTGGTCACCCTATCATTATAACACCCTCGGAATGTAGGCTATGCCAAGTTTTGGGGGAGCCATAAAATAAATGATACATGCGTATCATGTGACTGTACACTACCACAAACATGCACACATAGGCTATAAAGATACATGCACACAGACACACACACACACACACACACACACACAGACAAGCACAGACACACACACACACATGCACACAGGTACGGTATGCACACATGCACATACACATGCATGAACACACACACACACACACACACACACACAAAGACAGGCAGGCATACACACACACACCTGCACGCACACACACACACACACATAAACACACCCACATGACAAAACTCAGGTGAGGGGCGAGACAGGTGAGACACATGACAAAATAAACAAAGGGACACGTGGCACAGGAAGTAAACAAGCTACAAAATAAGAGTCCCAAAGCAACCACACAAACTCCAAACAGAATTAGTGATTGACTGATACAAGAGAGCAACTGAGGCAGTGGAAATTAAAGGGACAACTGTAGAAAGAGCAAACAGACACAGCACAAATACCTGGGTGTTTAAAATGACAAGCTGACACGGACAGTTGTAGCGCTATCCTATTGCGTGGAGAGGGAATTTGAAAGGCAACCGTGTATCCCACCCCTCCGATTGAGCCCTGCCTGGTGAGTTCCCAGACCGTACATTTTGATGTGGGTCTGGCTCGTCAAGCTAGAGAAGAACAGGATTGATGAACTGAAGGGCAGGGAAAATGGCTGGGCTGACTATTACAATGGATAGAGGATGACTGTGTAAGGATCCTAATTCCCAAGCTGATGATATTCCTTTCAATCATATGTGGACTCTTGATCAGCTACTAAGTGTGGGCCTATACTGTCACATGATTGTCACATGTCCACAGATGTTATGTTGGACCAGGAAATGTAATCAGATGTATTGTCATGTCTTGATGGATTCACTCTAATGGTCTCACTACAACAATGGCCTCTATCTCCTCAACAGTACTCATCATGTGACCCCTAATCAGGTGACCTCCAATCATGTGACCCCAATCAAT